>NW_027042750.1:5647416-5856127 GCF_036872675.1 Lithohypha guttulata
CTACACGTACAAAGAGCGTGTGAAAACTTTCCGTTCATCTGCAGCTGCGCAGGATGCGGATGTTCTGAGAGAGTTCCGTAGCAGACAGCAAGAACTGTTTAAGACGTTTCGTGCGAGGTGTAGAGAGCAGCTGGCTGAGGATCCGGATTGGAAGAAATGGAACGAGCTTGTGCTGAGGGAGGTACGGATGCGAGCTAGACAGATGGCTCGGATGGAATTGGAGCTTGTAATTGATTGATCAATTGATTGAGTGAGTTGTGTGGTGGTTATCGTATGTGCATTTCTTGCTGCATTCGTTTGTAGGTGTTTCAATGTACATGCTGTCATACATCATCTTTCTGTCACCTTTCAACAAAAGCTGTCTGGAAGGCCTATGGACATTAATTTATACAGGAGCCACTCATCGCTCTAGAGAGGCCGCGAATTTCGTAGACGCAGAGACGATGACGACCCCTCACTGGAAGAATCGGACTCTTTGAGAACAAGGAGAGGTAGACATGAGATAGACGCTGGATGACATTTCCGCTGTCGCTTGGCTAACGCGTCTTAAGCTAGTGGCTAGGCTGGCTATACTAGCGCGACAGTCTCGTATCTTGGATCGCTGAACGTCAGAGAAAGTCGGTAGCGTACAAGACTTAATCAACAGCTTGACATTGGGACACCTCTGATTCAGGTTACTACGACGGCTTCATTTCCATTTGCCTCTCTGTACTGATTATGAGTCAGGAAAAGGAGGACGTCTGAAGTGGCTGCCTGATGTATCTCGAATTTCAGTGATGATTCATTACAGCTCATTATGTACTGCTGCTATAGCCCCTCATGCCGTCATGAACTAGTTTGGGAACAACTTTGTATCGCCCAAATCCTTCATGGCAGCAGCAAGTAGCTCATCCGTGTAGTCAGGATTGTTGTTGCGCGACCACGGAATAACACCACTGTTCTCTCGAAGCTCCTTGTCGAGGTGGTACAGCCCGTGACCGACCTGTTTGGAAATCCTGACGCATTGTTGCAGCAGATCTCCAAGGTCCTTGACATGTTTTGTTTCCTTCTTTAGGAATCGGGTTTCGAGGACGTCCTCAAGAGCATAATCCTCCTTAGAGTCTGCCATCTTGCAAAGACGTAGGAGATCTTCCAACAGCGCCTTCTCGTGATCTAGTGCTTCCTTTACTGGTCTGACTGGATCAACTGGATTGTCTGGGAATTCGGTGTTTGGCGCAGGAATGTCACTAGGGTTGGATCGACCTCCTCGCTGGATGAGGTAGCTCTCGAGCCACATGCCGTCGGCAAAGCATTCAGCAGCCGCACGCTTGAACAGCCTGGAAAACGATTAGGCTCTGAGTAGTCTGATTTGTTCATGTATACTCACTGAGCGAAGCCATGGAGGCCGACATTAGCACGACCACAATCCGCTCCCATCTTTCGGTAGAAGAACCAGGTCTTCCACTCGAGTGCGATATGTCCTCTGATCGACTATTCTGGGTTAGTTCTTGATGTTTGAAAGGATTTCACGTTTCACCTCATGAAGGTCATTGTCGGTGAAGGTACTTGTCTTCACATAGTCGTCGATATTGGCCTCAGTGTGCTCCCTAAGCGCCTGCTGTACCTGTTGGGTGTCTTTTCCTGATTGTTGGTCACCTGATGACATTTTTGCTGAGATGCTTGGATCGAGCTGAAGTTAGCAGGAGTTGTGCCGTGACGGGAGGCCAACAACGTTTATATACATCTAGGTACTTCTGTGCATTGTCGTGGTCATGAATTTGCTGCAAACGTCACTACATATGCGTCGACATGGAGCAAAGCCGTAAACTTGAATGTAGGACTTCGGACCACCCTGCTTTGGTTGTGTGGCTTGCACGTTGGGCCCTGACGGGTGTACAGCTTTCGATGCATCGAGGTATTGCCAAGCGTGAAATCTGGGGTAGTGGGGCCAGAAAGCTGATTGGCGGAAAGTCGGACATTGCATCCGATCCCTTCACGACAAAGTGAAATGTTGTCATGACAGGGTGAACGTGCTGTTTGTGAGCTCTCTGCCTCGACGATGCAGGTTCAACGGATAGATACCTGCAGGTACCTGAGCTCGATTCTTTCTCAGGTACATCCGCTGCGAATATGTGGCGCAGTTCAGTACAATCCAGACTGGGCCTGAAGCATCAGCCAAGCTGTACACCCCTCCCTGTGACCACGGTGAACGTCAGTCATGCTTGCTCACGCTCATAACAGGATTTGTTGTCGTTGGTGACTTCGTATTGTTTGGTGTACTGGTGATGTCACTGAGCCCTGCATAAGTCCTTTGACTGTCCAGACCTTTCTCGTTGTAACCCGCTCATGTACGTAGTCGATACTAGTGCAGTCGAGGCTTCATCGCTTTCAAGCTTCTGCGTCGTGAGAGATGGGCTCAATAGTATACAGTGACGAAGGAGTTGATCATCGAACTGTAGAACAATTGTCACCGAGGCTCGCCTGAACGCTGAATGTAATGATTAGTGCACCAGCAGAGTCGTTGATAGCTCCGTTGGGCACACGATCCTGTGAAGTTTGAGGTTCAGGCCTCCCATAGTAATCTGGACAAAATCACAGTAAGCAAAGCGATATGAGTCAGCGCCGGTTAATCAGTGAACTCGCTATCTGCGAATTTATCAGTGGGAGTTGACAGTCTCTTTACCGTGGAGAGTGTGCCTATAACATCTGGCAGCATTTATAGTATAGAAACCAGTTGTCTCTTGTCAATGGTCGACCACATCACAACGCGTAAATGGTCGAAGATTGTCAAAGTACTTTCGATGCGTTTCTTGTGGGGCGACCAGCTTCGGTGACTATCAGGGCAACCTACCGGTCTTGTCACATCACATCTGTCAATATCCCAGTGGAAAAACTTTTCCTCTGACCGTTGTCTAGTTCCGGACAGTAGAAGCAGAGCAAGCAGCAGAACTACGGTTTCTCGATCTCCGTAGAACTCTTGCCCGTGAAGAAGACTCCCCAATGTGAAGTCTAGTAATGATTGCGGTGGAAACGTGGCGGAGAGCTAAGCTTTTGTGGAAAGTGCAGAGCTGAAGATTCAGCACCGGGCAGGTTTCCCTCAAGTGGCCGGGTATTGTACTGTTCGTGTACACCTAATTACTACACTTGTTGGAGCCGGACAGCGGCAACTTGATACCTATGTACAGACAAATGAGTTTGTACAGGACTGTAGTACGGAGTTGAACAAATTCGACTTGCGTCTCCGGTTGCCCAACCTGAGCTGGGAGGTGGAAGGGTTATATATTGGGATACATCGGGCCAATTCGAGATTCCCGAGCATCTCGCAGCTTGTTGAATATAGGGATTGTGTTATCCTGAACAGGAACTGTTCTCCTCATAAACTCTGAATCCCGCGACCAAGCCTATCGTCGAAACGACCCGGGAAACTCGAAGCCAGTATCTCTTACACAAGTACCAGCAACGTCACTGAACACCTTGAAAACATGACGGTCTACGAAGTCTCGGACGCCTCCGAGTTCAAATACGACAACCTCGTCGTCGACCTCAACACCTTGGTTTTCATCCTGTTCTACGACTCAAACGGGGTCAGCAGTCAAGCAATCTTACAGTGGGTCGAAAATCTATCCAATTCCATGGATTGCGCCTCGGTACGATTCCATAAAAACGACGTTGTCGAGAGTGATGAACTTGCGGAGGAGTATCATATCAAGCATTTCCCAACATGCTTGTTCTTGAAGGGCGGGCAGGTAGTGGACAAGCTCCAGACGCCGAGGGACGAGGAAGTGGTAAAAGAGGCGGTTATGAAGAATCAGGCATAAGAGTGGGTGCGGTGTGACAATTAGAGAACGTGGATGATAAGGTCAACCGAAAAATTGTCAAACACGATGCAGAAACACTGTAACACATCTTGAACCAGACAGGACGATACGGGGACGAGAATTTGTGCCGTATGCATGACAGACGAGCGGACAAACATCCGAGCCTCGTACTCTATACAACTCCCGATGCTGCCGGCGTCCACCTCATCTCGTCGCGCCGGTCATCACTGACACGTGCGTATTCCAAGATAAGCCGATACACATAGACAAGCATATCCTCCTTGCGCAATACCGTATCCGCCCATTTCTGTCCTTCAGACGCAATCTCCTTCGCCACATCATCATGAGCGACAAGATATTCCAGGATAGCCCAGAGGTCGACAAAGGTATTGTCCATGGGGACGAAATGCCGCCATGGTACCAATCTGTCATCGTGCCACTCCTTGTAAATCGTTGCTTTGATGGGCAAGCTATTACTTCTCAAAAAGGCGAGAAAGCGGCCAGAGAAGGAGTTCCCGTCAATGTCGGGCAGGTATTTGGCTTTGAACATGCGGTAAAATGGCATTTCGACTCCTCTGCGGTACCATGCGCCAGTATAGCTGCAGGCGTAGTCGCGGGTGGCAGGAAAGCAGACGAGCCAAGTAAAAGCTGCATTGGATATGCTCCGCAGCCAATCTGGCAGAAGCCCTAAAGCAGATGATTGTAAAGGGTAGAGACTTTGATTTGGCAGTGGAAAGTTGCCTGGAAGGTTGTGTCTACCCCTTGGAGTCTTTTCCACGGCTTCTCTAGAGTCTGTTGCGTCGTGGCCGTTCTGGCTCGCCTCGATCGCCATCTGCACTTGCGTGCCATTCAGCATCGACAGCAACCTATGTCGTTGAAATCGTGTCCAGTTGTTGGCAGTATTGTGGCCTCCGGAAGCACTGCCTCTCCAGAGGACTTCGTCCCGCTTCTGCTCCCACGAGATGCGTCGTGTGGTTGAAAAGCGCTTGTCATCATTCCAGTAAACAGCACTGGGAAGAAGGATATCATTGTTTACTGCCAATTTTGATCCGCTGAAGATTGGTAGTACTTCGGTACTGATCGCTTGCGAAATCGGCTGAACAAACGTTCCATGCAGATTGCGCAGGTCTGCGTGAGTGCAAGGATCTGTTGCAACAGTCCAGTTGGAAACAAAGCCCCTGTAAGATGAGTCAGGCCAGCTTGTTGGAAATTGGGGTGGTGTTGACAAGTCTATGTCTTGGGCCAGGGATCTGCCAGACGTGCTTGGGTGACAACCTGTTTGTGCTTTGGGCCAGAAGGGGCCTTCGGCAAGCCAAGGATGGTTCGTGGACGTTACCTTGTCATCGCTCAGATTGCCAAAAGTGCGTACCCGTGGGGTTTCGAAGGGCGTATTTGATCTGTTTCTTTGACCGAGGAGTGCGTCCACGTGTTCCCAAGAAAGTAAGACTCGTGGTTCGTCCATTTCGTTAACCGGGATGTCGACATCTGGAAGATGTTTTTCAATGACTTTTAGCAAGTCAAAATAGGCGTTCACAAAAGGCCACTTTTTTGACGGCCTTGCCACCTGGCCATTCCTTATTCTCAACGTGTTCGGCAATGTGGCAGCGGCATGTCTAATGTCCACTGCCTTCAGTCCCCAGAACGGTTCAATGTCTCGATATATCTGGTCAAAGAATTCCTCAATGAGTAGACAATCTCTTTTCAGGGCAAATTCTGCCCAGTCATCAAAGTGTGGCGGCGGACGACGGCCTCTTCTCTCGTAGTATCTCGAGGCAGCCACGGAAACATCGTGTGACTGCTTTTTTAAAAGTGTTGCGAGTGTCGTTTTGGAAGTGGTAATGAGATTATCAATTGGGTGAGTAGCGTCTTTCGTGACGTGGTCGGCAGGGAAGATATCTTTAGGTGATCTCAAAGTCGAGAGGGGTTCAGGGTTGAAGAAGCTAATATATCTACTTAAAAATCTGCACAGTAACAAGACTCCTTCAGGACGTGGTATGGGGGAAGTACGTGTGACTCGATCCGACAGAAGGATTTCTCAGCCATCCAGAAACCATCCCAGCAAGCTACAGTGAAGTTTGTCCCAAAACCTCTGACTTCAAGGACCATAGTCGGGGATGGCTCCTTGCGCCGAGGCACAATCAAACAAGTCGGACGAGACATGGTCTGTGCTTGCTGAGTGGCTAAGGCCTAACCAAGGACAAAGGACTGGGAGGGTGCTGAGAAAAGAGGGTAGGGCTGTATATTGGACGATGGAGGAGCGTAAGACAAGATGTGACGGCAGCCTGATACCTGTAGATTATGTACTGTCTGAAGTCTTCGATTCGGATGCGTGAGAATCGAAGGTAACGTGACTGAGACGCGCTTGCACTGATCTGACCCGACAGGCATGCCCACAGCATGATAATGTGGCGCTTGTGTCCCCGAGACGGTGCGATACGGCCCATCATGAGCATCTTGTAGTAAGGGGCAATAGCATGACCGAGTGGTCCAGCCTGACAACCTCTCACTCATCACTGCACAGAGAGTGAAGGTGAGTTTATCAACAATATTGGTAGCACGGTAACCTACTGTACAGGAAGATGAACCGGCATTGGAGTGGTGCGGATATCGCCGAAGCGATAGAGCTGACATATGCATCCACTGACACCGACGGGTCAATTCCACCTGCGTCTGCGAATCAGAGGTAAAGTGACGAGCTCCAACAAGCAGAACTAAAAAAGGTTACCTAGCTGATTCTTGTTGCAGTCGAACGTCTTTACCATCACATCACGAGTCCCAACCACTCCTGAATCAGGGTGACATCAAAGATGCAGCACCGCAGAGGCGCCAGACTTCGAACCCTACACATCGAACAAGGCTGGCAGTTGCCATTGACAATTCTCTACGAATACTGGGTCTGCAGATAATCCCTTGGGCGCTCCAAAGTTTCCTTCATGCAAGCCAGCGAGAGCCCAGACGCGTGGCTATTGTTGCTGGTCGTCCAGCCGTCGTGCTCGCTTCTTTGCTGCATGTTGTGCCTATGGGAGCATGCGTGGTGCTCATTGCGTTGACAAGGAACGAGTACTACATTAGTGGAGAATTGGCTGGTGTTGTTGGTCAAGATGCTCTAAAATTTCTAGGACTGCAGCTTGCTGCTAAGCTGCATGAAATTACCATGGTCGCCTCGTTGGCTGAGATGATTGTCTCGAGCATCCGCCGCGAGATACACGCAGGAAGATCCATTCCGTTTGCCGCACTTGCCGCTGGCCTGCAGTTCAACAGCATTTCATACCTTTGGTCCAGAGATTTTATGGCTATTTGTCTCAACGGCTTTACCCAGAATTGGCGGGCTCTACCAATCGCCGTACTGATCATTATGTGTTCGGTGCTTGGCGTCATCGTGGCAGCTGCCAGTGCCACGGCCATGCAACCAGTTCTCAGTTACTGGCCTGCGGGAGGAACCGATGTCTGGTTGAATGGAAGTATTGAGTCTCTGTATCCTACCACTGTGGATGCTTCGCATGTGGCCGCACCAGAATGTTTGGTTGCAGGACGAAATCCTCTGTGCCCTTCGGGTGGATGGGAGACCTTGGGCACAAACATGTTGTCTTTTTCCCCCGACTTCAAGCCAGTCCTGATAATTTGGGCATAAGATACCCTGACACATTGCAGGTAGCCGCTCGTAGCGCTACATTACAAGTTCATCTCGATGTTAGACAGCCAGCTTTTGATCAGTACACCTACAACTATACTGTCTCCACTGCTCAGCATGCTGTCATGGCCGAAGCTTTGGCTCAGAATAGTAGGCTTTGGGATCTTGCCGCTCGAAACTCTACCTTACGTGGAGAGACCAGGTTCCACTATCGTCAAGGAGCTAAATACTCCATGTCCTCAAAAAATGCCCTGGTACATGTTCGCTGCTATGAAAATGGCGTTTCGCCGAATGGCCGCGTTTCCATTCCACTCTTCCCTGACTTTAGCAATAAAACTTATGCGCCTATAAGCATTGTCGAGGAGATGTGGGCTGAATGGATTCAGAGAAATGCTGATATCGGAATCGCGAATCTTTTGTGGGTCGACCTTCCGAGGACTGAGGCACGACGAACCTCCCTTGGTGCTATCGTGATTGTGCCACGTGCAGCTCCGGATGATGGCTCCCAACTCTGGGGATGTTCAATTGACGCTCGTTGGGCTGATACGAACATCACCTCCACTGATATCCGTCGCCTGACACAAGGTGAGCCGCGGTCTTTCCACATCAATGGCACCCCTCTCTCTAGCTGGTTGTGGCACGACTATTATCCTCGAATAACCATTCGTTCGACTTATGCTAGATACCTTGACCCGTACCTGCCCGACAATACCACCACGGTCTTTCGGCGACTTTGTACGATGGCAGGTCTGTCTAATTCATACTTGCAACCTCTCATGGACCCCACGCCAGCGCTAGAAGCAATTCTCAATCTGTTGGTCGTCAACGGGCTCGTGAGGCTAGTACCTACAGTCACTGTACAGGGCACCATTGCTAACTGGAACCTTGGGCATGGACCATGGTGGAGAGAGTTCATGCCTGCCACACATCGAAGCTTGGGATGGGGTGGAAATGCATACAATATCACACAAGAACAAGTTCAACAGCTGTTCCGAACACAAATGACAGTCACCGCAAAAGGCTATGCGTACGCGTGGGACGGAAGCGCGGTGGACGCATCCATGGCCATTCTTGCCATATACGTCACTATCACTCTCCTCCACGTATGCTTGAGCATAAGTGTAGGTATCACCTCGAGCAGCTGGGACAGCCCCTGCGAATTGATTGCCCTTGCTGCCAATTCTGTTCCACCGCATGGTACGCTACAGAATACGGGTGCCGGTATATCCAGAATGTCTACACTCGAACACAACGTACGCATTGAAGCTAAAGGATCCGTACTTCAGCTTTCATTCAGCCCTGATGCCATTGCAAGCGATCGCAGAGTCGAGGCAAATACTTTGTACGGATAAAGAAGATTGTGTGGATATATGCATAGATTCGTCGCAACGACGATGCTGTTGTAGACCCCTTACATAACAAGAGTATTTTAATACTGTGCAGTGTAGACAATTTACTTTGCGGCTAAGTCTGTTAGAAGGGGTCCTGGGCGACGATGATTATCAAGACAGTAGTATGTGTTTCGTATTCTCAGGTAGAAATCCCAATCATTTAAATGCCTGAGGCAACAAAACTAGCTCGTCGAAAAATCTCCAGCTAATTTCTGGACATCCTGTATTGGGGCCGACTGGTTTGTTATGAGGTTGAGGACGACTGGAAAGCAAAATCCAACGTGGTCATCATTCCAGCATCCCAGGAAGCGTTGCACTCCTTGAGAAGAGCGTCATTAGCAGAACCTCATGTGTCTCCCTTGGGATATTTGCTGCGGCTACACGACCTGGCCAATATATCGTTCGGAGTGAAGTCTGGTCTTCGCGCGGATTACAGGTCTACGGGTTGCGGCTATCGACACTTCAAGACCTCCGCCCCGTCTCTCATGGAAGCATTGCTCAAATTGGGTGCCTATTTCTCCAAACCATGTTCGTATTACACGAACATCAGCGGACAACATTCACAGGTAGACATTCCTACAGGATTCAGGAAGAACCACCAGGATCCTACATATTGAAACAGCCGCTTGACAGTAAGCGATGAGCGACGTTACAGCGCCCAAGTACAAGCCCAAGCGGTATCATCAACGTTCTACTTGGGCTTGCGATGAATGTAAGCTACGGAAGAAGAAATGCGACGGCAATGGCACGAGCCAATGTTCGAAGTGCAAACTGTATGGCAAGACGTGTACATATGAGTCGAAGACGCGCCCCTCGCAGCCTCCAACGCAAAGAATACGAGACCTTGAAGAGAGCGTTCGCTCGGTCAGAGAGCTTCTCTGTCGAGTCAGACCAAGTCTTGACAGTGTCCACGTTGCTGATGTTGATCATCTACTCGATCAAATTCGACCTGCGACAAACGTGCCGGCGAATCAGCCCACGTCTCATGCGAAATCCACGTCAGTACCGAACCAGCACCATATACCGCTGGCCTCTGTGTCGTCGAATATCGACAATGGTAGTCCCCTCCGTAGCATGCTAGTCGGACGCGGTCGACTTCTCCAAGCTGGATCGAAGCCACATTTTCACGGGCCATACTCGGGGGTTTCGTTCATCTGCTCAGTGCTGGAGTTCTTTCAGGATACAGATGCCGAAGCTATACACCCATACTCTATGGAGCTGTATAATCGTTCTGACATTGACCTGAATCGGGAGTTCTCTGAATCCGAACAGGAAGCTCGGCTGCCACCAAAGAGTGACGCAGCTGCTCTTTTCGAGATTGCACTAGCACAAAACCACCCATTCTTGCAATTTCTCGATGCTCCCACAATCTGGCAGGTGCTGGAAATTAAGTACAGCAATTCAGAAATATCAGCTTCCGCCAATATACAGGCGTTGGTGCATGCTGTTCTTGCATTGGGAATCTTATCAGACGCACGTGGCCATGCTAATGCTGGATGTGGCAGAATGGTATCGCAGGCGACCAAGCACTTTCTCAGCGCTCGCTCGTTGTTTCATTCGGCTCCTGACGATATGATTCGGTTGCAAACCTGCCTTTGCATAGTTGTGTATCTGGTTTGGACATCTCGACTTTCAGAGGCATATACTTTCGTAGCTGTTGCATCCACTTCAGCCATCAAACAAGGCTTGCATGTCACGGCTGAAGTTATAACCACATCTAGCAAGAGTGTGAAGTCGACTCAAAAACAACTTCTCACGACACTAATAAACATTGATCTTTACGTAAGCACAGTCATGGGTCTCCCGCCATTGATTAACATCGATACCGCTGGTACCGCGCTTGCAGGCGAGAGGGAACTAAATCAGAGACACCATGTTACTCAGACATTCTTCGGCGAAAAGATTGGAAGACAAAACCTGCATTCAGAACCAACTGATCTACCCTCGAGATGCTGCCAGATCGTCTCGCTGACAGCGTCTGTGCTCTGGGGTCTAAATGCTTCTTCGCTTGATCAGGTCGGAGCAGCGGTTACCACGGCTGCTGTTGACGCATCCATATTACGCCAAGCAGAGCGAGACATGGGTTTGTGGACAAGCAGCGTCGGCATCGCACTCTCACCTTCTGCGCAGGACGAAGATACTGCGTCTGCCAAAGTTCTTGTTGCTCGCCGTCATCTTGAGATATTATACTGCTGGTCTCAACTTCTGACCTACTGTCCATTCCTACACTATCTACGCCCTCTAGCTAGGGGTCAACAACTTCCAGAGACTCTTTCGCGTCCAGCTCTAACATGTCTGAAGATTGCGGTAAACACAATCACACGATGTGACAGCCTGGTGCAATCCGTTTGGCAGTCAGACGTCTATGTACATATGCTGCACCCCAGCAACTGGACTTTCATCTACACAGTATTCCTGGCTGTCGTCGTCTTGATATTCCTTATCTCGCTTCACGCAGGCACAAGCAAGCCAAGCGAGGCATGGCGGAAAGCTCAGACAGGTATTAGAATCCTCATGGCCATGCGCTGCGACGAAGGTGGTGCTACGCCGTGTTTAGCTATTATACAAGAACTAGTGCGTCAACTCAATTATACGGTTGACTTTGACTTCGAAGAGATGGAAAGGACTACTAGAAGGGTTTGTCAGCGACATCTTCCTGAAACAAATGTGGCTACCGTACCAGAGACCACACCTGGTAGGACCGCTGCAGACATCAACGAGGTCATCATGCAAGACAACACGTCAGACTTTACGGACGCGCAGTCAAAGACCGATTCCCTACCGGCTACCTACACAGTCGACGAACTCCTTGCAAGGGCAAGAGCAATGCCAATGCCTACTGGTAGTGACGCTGGTTAAGAGAACGTCCTGAAGAATATCTTGGACACGTTTCGGGTAATGCTAAGTGGATCTGGTGGTCTCGGACAGTCCTCTATGTAACTGCAACAGGCAATCATGCGGGCCTTGTCCCTCAAATGGAATGGTAAAGGAAAGCGATATACCCACATTCATAAGTCCTCCGTTTCGAAAATCCAGACACGAAGCTGGGTCAGAATGCCAGAATTGTATTTCAAGAAACAGAAATTACATTTCACCAAAATCCAAACTAATGTCCCATCACGACTATCTCTTTAACAGACCCACCTCACTGCGTGTGAGCCAACTTCAATTTCGGCAACCTCTTACTGATGTCTCTATCCTCTCGTGGTCGGCTCTCAACATCGTTCATGGAGAACTTATCACTCGGTAAAAGAATCGCACGATCAAGTCGCACCGGCAGGCCACGATGTCTCCCACGAATCATCATAGCACATATGACCAGTTTGCTGAACGTGTTGAATTTGCCAGAGAAGCTGGTCGTGACACTTGGATGACCGAGCGACAGACCTACGTTACCATATGCAGAAGCGACCTCGAAGAAGACCGGAAAAACTTGAAAGGCCGGATCGTTCGTGTCCATGATCTTGTCGGCTTCGGAACAGCAGATGCAGAAACAGCCTAGAAAGATATACCACAGATCGAAGCTGAGCTGATTGCGTACATGAGCTTTCAGGTAGGACTTGCTGTCGTTGGCCTTGGAGGGGTCCTCTTCGTCTGACTGGAAAATACCGAGACTGGTTTCTTCGTAGGTGTTTGAGGAGCGCACGCTGAGTGCGATGGGGAAGATCGAGACGTACATCATGACCAGCAGGCTGAACTGAACGCCCGGATTGACGTTGGCTAGATTGTAGGTCAAGGTGCCGGTGTGTCGGCTACTGGCTGCTTGAAAGATCGAGGATATGAATCGAGGCGCCAATGGTACAGCCGTCACTTCGGGATTGTCGAGATCCAGGCATATGATCAAGATCACGTCAACAATATTCAGTGCTATCAGGATACCTGCCAGAATCCATGTCTGTCGGGCTGGGAACAGCAGGGTATAGCAGCGTCGTGGATGCTCAAGCAAGAAGTGGAGTGGTTCCTGCATCTTGTGATTTCTTGGCAGGATCTTCGAAAACGTCCAGATGAGGATACGAAGGCCGACTGGGTAGAAGGTGTGACCAGCATAGGCCAGAATTGTCATCACCAGAATCGGAAAGACGGCATCGCGGAACGAAATCATGCTGTCTGGAGTCAGAGTGAAGCCCAGGTTGTTAGCCATTGTTCCTGCCGAATAGATAGCCCACCAGGTGCTGTTCAGGCCACAGTCCGCAAGGTACTGCCTGTACTTAGGCTCAGGTGTGAGGTGGATCCATGGTATCAAGCAGATGGCGCCGATAAAATGCAGCCCGAAGACATAGCCAAGGACAAACTTCAGCAATAGCTTGAGGGATCGGTATTCAATACCGCCCAAAAGGTCTTGATCCTCTGTTGTCAGGTTGCTGAAATTGGAATTTCGACCGATGATCGCGTTTGCCGATAGCTTGAGTCTTTCCGCGCGACTTTGTCTTCGATTGGTTTCTCGAGCCCTGCTCCGTGAACGTGAAGACTCTGAGGTCGAAGTCCTTCTCAACGGCACGCCGTTGTGTCTCTGTCCTGGAACATCACCCGCACCTAATTCGAAGAGATTGCTGACCACGCGATGCAAAGACTTTGGATCTGGCGGACCATTGGAGAGACTTCCAAGACGTTTTCGAAATCGCACGGAGCCATCTACCCCTTCACTTGAGCGTGACCTCATAAGGTCGAGCTTGCGGTCCTCGTGGAAAGTTATGGCCCTACCTCGTTTTTCGTCCCAGGGTGCTAGATCTTCGTCCAATGACTGGACACGTTGAGGCGGAAAGGTAGGGTCGGGGTCATTGTCTGCGCCTGGTGCAAACGTGACATGGGTGGGTGATACAGGTGCATGACTTCTTCCTTCAGGAGTATGAGAGCGCGTTTTGCGGATGTCCTCGGTTGCTGCTAATGCTAAAGCACGAGTAATGAGGGACTCTGGGTACTGCTGGGTAGACGCGTCGGCGTTGACCTTCTCGGGTGCAGCAAGGTTGACGGACGACGATCTTTGCTTGTCCACAACGCGTTCACCCTCCGCCCAACTTCGCGAGCGTTGAGGTGGGAAAATGAGTTCGTCTTTTGTCACAGCGTCGTCCGAAATTCCGTTACCGATCGGCACAGTACTTGCGCGATGTTTTTGGCTCTTCTCAAGTTTTACGCCAAGATATCGTCGGAACCAGATCAAACGAATTATGACGATGAAGATACTCACCACTTGCATGTTGCCCAGGAATGGAATGAAGTAGATGGTAAGCTGTTGGTAGAGGCGAAGATCATTGACATCGACTGGGTTGAGACCTGATTCGGTACTGCCGCTGACGCCGAAGAAGTAGGCATCAGTGCTGGAGATATTGCCATTGGGATAGAGTATGATCAATACCAGTATACCAACTGCGATGATGTACAGATCTGTACATAGTCAGTGACTCGTCCCATGCCTGGCATTCTACCGAGCCTTGTGTCTTTGAGAAGCGGTCTTCGACATACAGTGCAATGTAATGAATGTAAGCTTAGGTTTCCACATGTTTATCTCTTTGTCCCGCCTTGACTTGGCCAAGATAGTTTCCGTGGCGCCCTAGTAGAAGACAAGTAGCATTATGTTCTGATAATAACCCTACTTGTTCGAAATGATGTTGAGGATCGCATCGTATGAAGAACGACAACAAGCTCGCCGCATTCGCTTGTCGTCTCTTGCACGTGGAAGAACGAGAGTCGCAGAGACAAGCTTCATCATTCTTGGCCAACACATGTTGTTCATACATGATTGGTTTTTCATTCCTATTGGGGTCGGCCAAGACGAGATAGCGGAAGATCTCCAGGCGCAGCAGGATTGGCGATTATTTTCGGTTTAGTCCTTCTGGTCAAGCATGAGGAAAGGATTGAGTCTCGGCTATAGGGCGAGCATGGACAGCCATGCGAGTTGAGTATCTTTAAGCGAATGAATCGAACGCGATTCCGCAGGAGAGATGCGTGGGCCGCTCAATTGGTCGAAATGAGCTGTACATTTCGACCTCAGGCCCGCGACGAGTACGACATCACCGTTGTCGCGCCATCAGACCTTGAGGGATTTTGCACAGGCATCAACACTCTGATGAAACATTCATATTCGAGTAGAATTTCGCAAATGTTTGGTGATTTCTGCAAAGTAGAATTACCAAGTATCCGGACCACCGAAGCTTTTGACACTTTGTATTTAACCCCTACCACTAGCGCAATGTATGCTCACAAGCGACTTCCCACAAATGCGTCGAGAGAAAGCGTAGGCGTGACTTCCACCATATATGCAGCGCATGGATCTTGTCGTTAGGACGTGATGCTCCCGCCGCCAGGATCGAAGATGCAGACGCTAGTGGCTGCAATCATCAACTAGCCTAGCTCTTTCACAGATGTGTGAGGACGACGATGCGACCGGACTCAAGCGTCATGTCTTTACCACCCAGCTCAAGAATCGAAACCCTGCGGATCGCCGCATCGAAATGCGATAGACGCAGAGTCGATCCACAAAAACGGTTTCCTGGCAGCGCGGATGAATGAGGATGCAAGAGATGTGGTATAGTTGGCTATCAATATTACTGTCACAATGTCGAGACGGGTAGTGCCTGAGCTAGAGCACGATGAGAATGAGTCTTGTGTCACAGCATGGTGGAACAGCGACTCAAGGCTGAGGTTGACCTCAAGAACGAAGATGGAATTGTTGCAAAACAGGCTACTGATACGAGTGATGAGAGTTGAAGGTGAGCATATACATATGCCGCAGCCAGAAAGGGTTTGAGGAATCAGAAACTTTGTCGAGTCACTTACATTAACAACCTCGAATACCGAGAACAGCACACGTTAAACGAGTTGGGCACTGATATATGGTGCTTCGTCTCCAGTGTAGATGCACCCGAAATGGAAAAGCGGAGGCATGTTCGAAAGCTGTCATTGAAGAAGTCGCGCAGGACAAGGTGGACATGTTGGACAGACAGTTACGTTGGACTGAAGGTGACGAGAAGAAGCCACATCAGATTGAGGTTGGAAGTGTGTCTACACATCAAACAGAGCAGATGATCGATAATCATGAACTCAATAAGGCTGGTGCATTATCTTCCACATTGATAACCGCCAATGATGTCGTCGGCAAACTCATCGCCGTCTATATATAGGGCCACATGGATCGGCAGGAGTCATCACCTCTACCACTTGACATCATTTTCTCCCCATCAGTCCTCCAGTAGATTTGTGCAGTACGCAGTGCCCAAGTTCTGTTCACCTCCAGGATCTTCTTGTGCCTCTGTGCAAAGTTTAGTCGTGGAGTTTGCTCATCCACTGTCTTAGGGAGCGAGTCCACACAAGCAGTCTCGCCCTATAAATTGAGTAACGGGTGTCTTACTGTATGTCGCAACGTAACTGACTCGCGCTCAGCTTACATGAACGCCAGTAGCCGGTTCAGCTTCTCCACTCAGTCGAGTAGGTACGGCACCATTCTCTCCAGGTGGCACGTGGCCGGCCTGTACAGACTCACTAACAGATTCCCAATCGAGCAGAGGGATATCGACGGACTCCCCTAGTAGCTTCCAGCAGATATCGTCATAACGTTCGTAGCCAACAAGATTGGTACAGTAGAGCTTGTGTGCGTACTCTATATTCCACACATCGAGGTAAAGGAGTCTCGTGGTGTTTGGGTCATAGCCTTTCGAACGTAGCGCCTGAGCGTAGCGAGCGCTTTCAAAGAGTATGACAACTCGAGGTCTTTTCTGGCACAACTCGCACGTCTCTCCTTGTCCGCATTGATGATACTGATGGTGATCGCTTCGGATCTTGCTGCAGACTGACAACTAATCAGCCTGTGTGGTTGCAGGACCGAATTTCTCATAACTGTTGGTGTTCGTGCTCCACTTCATGGCCGCAACTCCATGAACCGTCTCAATTGACAGACCGTAATGCTCGTAGGTACTTGTGAAGTGCTGTTTCTGGAACCCCACCAATCCTTGCCACGTGCAGAGATCCGTCAGGATTGCTGGAAAGCCACTGAACTCCATTATTGTCTTCAAGCGCTTGGCACCATTGGGCAGTATCTTGAAGGCGCCAAACTCGACCGTTACATGAATATCGGACTGAGCGCGAGTGTTGATCTCCGGGTCCCGTGTGGTCGCCCGAGACAGTGACTTGTTACCCGATTTCTGGCTAGAAATTTTGGTGTAATCTGTGGCCGCCGTCGATTGTGTACGAGACATTGATGCTCGGTATGTATGAGCTCTTTGTCGTTGGCGTTGAGCTGGAGTGTCCCGCGCGTAGTAGTGAACGGCGGTGCTATGTCGGTTTTCCTTGCTGTCTGGATCGTTGTATTCAACTGGACGTGGAGTGAGTGTTGAGCGCACAAGACTTGGATTCTTCGTGAACGACATGATCAGTTGTTCGGCAGTCGGAATCTCGTTTCGATATGCTTATGAGAAACGGAAAGGAGTTATAGATAGAAACTCAAGTAGAAAGATGTTCGTGAAACGTGCGAGCGGCTATTTGCGAAAGTGCTGCATGCATATCAAACAAGTTGTGTGACTGTAAATAGTTGTTGGTGATACCATTCACTCAGCCTCGAGTTTCGCCTCTGCCACACTGATCCTCTTAGTAGTGACTCCCGAGCCTATGTTCCGTGCAACACGACTCTGTATCTCTCTGTGTGTTACAAGTGATATATCATGGTTATTGGTGTGTGGGCAGAAGGACAATGGTGGCCAGAGAGGTTCACCACGCCTGGTTTAACAACAATCGTTGCCAATGCTTGAAAAATGATGGAAGCTAGTTCTCGGTGGATAGCTCGACCTTTGTTATCAGGTGCGCTTGCGACGATGCTGTATTTCAAGAATTGGCAGGTGCCAACCATTCCGGAGTAGGCGCCAAGTCTATGGACCCCGCTCTGGCGAATGCAGCTGCTTGGATGCTCGCAGTCTACCTCGAGTGTACCAAATTGCTGACGATGCTGGTAGACAAATGAGTTGATAGAGCTCGTACACACCACGTCAGTGTATCCTGCTCCAGTGCTACAGCTTTGCTGTTCCGTCACTTTCGCGTCATGAGCTAGCACATATGCTACCAAATGCGATCCTCGTGAGAGTGAGCGAGTTGTACTAACGACCACACAATAGTCAGTCTTGCAGTGTCCATAGTCGTTTACCTGGTCGTTCACTGGAATTTCCAGCTGGCACAAGCTATTTTGCGTACGAGCAACGTGATCTTTATCGGTATTGTTCAGGAATCACCTAGCTTTTCTTTGAAAGGAAAGAGTCCAAATCGTGCCGAGGAGTGCTGCTCGGCATCAGGAAGCAAAAACCCTGACTATATGTGATGCTTGAAAATCATACCTAGAACAGAAAGGCAGAGAAACATCGCTGTTGACTTTGATTGTGGTATTCCGTCTTTGTCCATCCTCAATTTAACGGTCATAGACGTGTCGTGGCTTATTGAACCCTGCCGTATCCCAATCCCCTCCACACCAGTCCCCAACATCTAACAAAGCAACCTGATAGCACCAAAGCTCGCCCATCACTTCTCATAGTGTCACTGGCGCATTTGTGCAGACGCAAGGTCGTGTTCGCTATGCATACTGGACATCTACATGGTCTGTACGATCAGACTGTAGATATCAATCTCGCAAAGAGATGCTCGATGAGGCGGCCATAGTGTGCTGAGAACCTGGGAGTGTGTTCGGAACAATGAATGATAGAGACGCTAACGCATTCCATGGAACTATAGTTCTATGCCGTTTGTTGTGATGTGAGAATCAGAAGATGTCCATTTCGTAACGACCGTCTAATCTCTAGTGAGAGTTTCGTGAGTCCACCTCATGTAGCGTGTGACCTGTTTGTAGTATGCTGGCAGATGGTTGACAAGGACGAGACAGGCAGCTTTTCTAGATCGCGAACTTGATCAAATTGGAAGACACGCTATACTTCGGCGGACCCAAGCTTCCGCACGTGGTTGTTCCAGATTTGCGATTTTGTCAATGTGTTGTCGAAAAGAACACGACCATATCGCTGTCGTGCTCCGACTCTGAAAATTACATTAGCGGAGAAGACAATGCAGGTCTCTGCACCAGCATCGATAGCGCGATGTGATGGATCTTGTGATCGCAAAAGAGAAGGTCAAGTGGTGGTTTCTGCTCCCAAGGATCGGTGTGGACTTCAAACGTTCGGCGACCGCTTGATGGAAGAGTTCTGAATCAACTCATGCACGAAACGAGTTTAGCGCCGAATTGTGATCAGGACATCGATATCTCTGGCTATTCCTGTGCTCTCTGAACAATGTTGATGCCTGTCAGCAACTGTTTGAAAGCGATTCAGCACGATATATTGGTGTATTAATGCCTGCAAATCCTCTAGGAGAAGCAATAAATACCACGAGAATGATAACAGAGGCGCTCGATTACATTGCGAACATCAAAAGTTCACATCATCAACGGGAAAGTGATGACATTCTACGCTTCGCCTGTGGAATCTGACGTCTCCCACGGATAGACAGCATACCTCGGACGTGTTCGACGAGACCAGAGGTCATCGCTCAGATCGAGATATATCACATTTGCAGTTGGCGCGAGCTCTGCTGTGCTACGACTAGGTTCAATGTATCAGCGATGTTTATCAAAGCACTCGCAGCGGCTGCACGCTTTCCTCCAATGCCGTACCAGGACCGTGATGGTGAAGCTCACAAGGATCGTGCTGATGATTATCGAAAGGTGCAGCATGATCCTACTGCGAAAGAAAAATACTTGTCTCACTTCTGGTATCTCGACAACAATACCCACGACATTGTAAATGCAGCTGTGCAAATCCATATAGGTGTGCTTGTTCCCCGCGACGGCTTTGTGACATCCTCCCCAGTCGCCAAGGCCATAGAACAGATGCCCGACGTAATCCAGCTACCGATACTGGCTGCAATCATGGTAACCAATGAGACTAACATGTACACTTTCGAAAGGTCGATCTTGCTATTCTGTGCCAGCTGACCTACGAGGCAGCTATAGTAAGCCTCAGTGAAGCCTGCACTCCCAGCCATAACAGCGAGAGATACAATTGCAGAGATCCTGAACCAGCTCAAACCTAGTAGAGCTGAGCCGACAAGTGGAGAACAAGAGCCAGAATTTGCTGAGTTCAAGGTCCCGCAAGGTCGATGTGCTGTCTTGTTTTTGGTATCGGTTTGTCTGGTCTTCTCCATCAACTTCATGCTGTAAATTTTTCAGATCTTGCTCATTATCGTCGTCTGACTAGTCCGATCCTGCGGCCTTTGCTAACGGCACCGACTCAGACGTCAATGTGGTTGGTTGACGCAAGAACTTCTTCGCAGACCAGGGCATACACGAGAAGTGTCTTCTTGCTCTGTCGAAAGACCTTTGCCTTCTGTCGTCGGTCTTTGTCTCAGGAGAGTCATTTGCCTAGAAGGACGGTACAGGATCTAGGCAATACTGATTGAATCACATGCTCAAGTATGGTGTACTGCCTCTGAACAGCCCGAAGGAATAATAGATGCTGACACAACAGGATTTTGGTCAACTAGCGGACTTGTAAAGTGTTTGGTATACCCTCCTGAGGTAGGAGATCATTGATGGTAGCAGATTGTAGTATGTCGACATCTAAATCTTTGCCGTGAAAGCAAGTGTGTTCTCATCAATAGATCTGACTGTATAGAATCACATTGAAATAAGTACAACTACTTCAGCTCGCAAATGAGATTAGAATAGTCTTTATTATTGGTAAAAGAGATAGAGATAGTATTAGCGACACACCAAGTAAGTAAGTACTTTAACCGGTATGAAAAAAAAGGTAAGAAAAACTTATAAAACCTGCCTTCCTCGTCGTACAACCCCATTTCCACCCTCCTTAGCCAACCCTCTCCACGGACCTGCTCCTCTACACACCCAAACCCCGGCCGTAACCTGCATGAACGAAAATGCATGAACAGGGTCCTGCACCCACTCTTGAAGTGAACCCAATGGGCGGCACTTGTCGGGTCTGGAACTAGCATCAGAGCAAATGCGTGCGTCAGAGTAACTTCAGCGGGTTTCGAACTTGCAAGTATACCTCCAACATGGGAGGAACCCGTCATTGACAGGTGTTACGGATGAGAAGTACTGCGAGTCGCAATTGATGTGGAGAAAAGTCACACTTGGTACGCTATCCAGGCAGCTCAGACTCTTTCGTCTGACGGTAATACCGCTCGTGACTTTTTGGCGGAAAATTGGGAATTATCGTATTTGGGTATTATTGTGGGATTGTCCCTTGCGGCCCGAACGGCGGAGTTCGGGTCGTAGTGATATTGTTGGATGTGAGTGAAGGTGGTAGAGTCTTGTAGAAACAGGCAGTGACAGCTGACGAGTGGTGGAAGGAGAGCGGCCATTCTGAATGATTGAGGTTTGCCGTCGAAAGTGATGTTAGTATGTTAATTATCGGCTAATTGAAGGATATGCTCAACTTGGAAAGAGCTGTGCTTGTCAATTGCTGTTCATAAAGTCCTGTTCATAAGAGGTCTCGAATACGCTAATAGAAGATGTACACTCGTGGACTGAAAGGTCGGACTGCAAAACGAGTTGGAATTCATCAAGGTCAATGACACAGCTGAAGATGTGAATGGAGCACGGTAAAAAAAATTCCGCCTTGTCCTTCTCATAAACCTGCATTGTTCTCATACTCAGCCCTCTGGCACAAAGGAGTCGACCCAAGTTGCAGTCACTTTCAAGCACTCTGCTTTTCTACTGGACAGCCGGATATTGGCAAACCATGATCTTATGCCCGTCCTTCGGAGATTGAGTCGTTAAATCCGCGAGCAATGCTGAACAGGTGGTTAGAGCCTAGCGGAGATATGGTAGTCTCGACGCCGACTTGGCATGCGATCGATACGCAAGTACGCTGTGCTCTGGTCGATCGTGATGGAGTCAAGTTTTCTGAACCTGTAGATCTATCTCACATCATCAACACTCCTCCACAAACCGAAATGATGTGTTGGAAGGTTATAGTCCCGGCTTGCTGGTTGTGAACAGCAGGAATGGGGTAGAAAATCGTTGTGGCACTGCTCCAACTGGTCGGAATTTGCAGGTTGGGTGTGTGCAGATGTAGTATTTCTAGCAAGACTGGGTAGAAACGGTATCATGTAATCAGGCCTGACCGATCTTAAGCATACTTGTCATGCTTCCCTTTTGCTCGAACATCGAGAACCGCTTCTTGGTATGTTCCGTCTCTTCTAGCTCGCTTCAGCCTCTTCGCTTCCTCGTCATTGAGCTTTCGACCTGCATCACTCTCAAGCTGTTGTCTGCTGATCTTCTCTTTCGATCGGGCGACTTCTTTTGCCTCAGCAGTTTGAGGCTTAAACTTTGACTGCATTCGTAGGTTGAGATGGGTGTCTTCGGAAAAGCGTTCGCCATCTCCACGCAGGGCGATGGAGACCTTTTTCTGAGCCTTGTCCATGTCCTTCATGGTGCCACATGTAGTTGTGTCTTCAGTCACTGCGCAGAGGTATTTGATGTCTTCCGGCTTTGGTTTCTCCTTCGTAGCAGCGGTTCGTAGTTGATAACAGGTCTTACCCATCTCGTCTGTGATCGTCTCAATCGCGAAACTCTCTTCCAGCCCTCGAGCTTCCCTCTTCGCACCTAAGATGCCATATTGATCGCAACTCAAATATCCACCATGACTCGCTCTGAAGGTGATTTCGTTCGATCCCATGCCAGCCACTCGTGCAGCAACCCAGACCTGCTGTACATTGTGTGGCTCCGCAGTTTTGGGATCATTCTCTACCATGTTCTCTAGCTGACTGGCATAGACGTTCCCATTCAGGTCCGAAGCCAGGCACGTCGGCGGTTTCGTTGGGAGGACTATGACTGTTGGACCTGTTAGCTCCGAAACATCAGCTGGTGAAGTCCAGCTATCATGCTCTTGCGACTCGGCCACAGAAGATTCATCTTCATTGGTGACCGTCAACGAGCTCTCATGATGCTTGCGCTTCTTGATTTTCTTGTCGCCCTTGAAGCTCAGAGGCTTGACCATAATTGAAAACGTCTTACAGGATAGGAATTTGTGGGTAAGAGCTAACGATGATGCAAGCGTCGGGCAGTCTAAACTTGCACGTGTCACAGCGCGTTGTGAGAGCCGAAAGCTTTTTCTGAAGTGCAAGGTCTATTTCCGGCGGCCAAGAATTCAGGCGTCTGCTTACAAATGAGCGACGTTTCGAGTATAGGATATGTCCCAAAAGTCCATTGCTGCCTGCCTTTACGGTATCTCGGTGATGGACAGTGTAAACCTGGGTAACCTCAATCATCTTCACAACTATTAGGAAGTAAGCATGTGGTCTTCAGATAAGCTGCATTGCCTAGACTGCAATGGACCTGGCCCGCACTGGCCATGGGCACGGATTACCATAAGTCCGGGTCTGCAAATTCCATAGATTTCAGCCAACAGCAGCCAAAACAGCCCATAATCTCAAAAGCCCCTTTCTGCGGCAGGGGCACGTGTTTTCCTTGCGTCTTCCTCATCCGTCCTCTTCGTCCGTCACTCGTCCGTCGAAGTTCACTTTGAAATGACCTATCATTATTGATAGCGAGTGCCATGACACGTGCATGGACTTTACGCGAACCCAAGCGCGGTATGGTGTTCTGGACACGTTTCTGCAGAAGTTACTGATTCTTATCCCTGCCGTTTCCAGCTTACTGACTTAGTCAGGAAGCGGACCAACGTCAAATGCTCACTCGGACTAACACCGCGTTTCGTGTCCGATCCTGGGAGTCGTCGATCATAAGGCAATCTCAGTCTTATCTCCTGACCATTCACAGAGCACTGAGTACCCGCGGGCGTCAAGACTTGCAAGCATTTGGACCGGAACAAAGCTTGGCGTCCGGTTAGGAGTCACAATCTACTTCTCATGCTTGCCGAATGCAATCCTCTCGTCACGACCTTTCCTCGTCCGTGGTATGTCCATGCCAGGAGCTATCCACCTTTCACCTTTATCAGCTTGTGTCTGACGGACGAAAGTTCTTCACCATAACGTGAAGATGGATCTTACAGTACTTCTAGGGACATGCTGGTGGATCTTGGTGGATCCCTTCGATACGTCGTTACGATTCCCCGTCGGCCTGATGAGTTGTCAAGTATATACAATGTGCGAGTAGCAGACTCACACTGAGGTTGTCAATCTCTTCTGTCAACTTCTCCGCCATCAGTCTGCTGAGTCGAATTCAGATCGTGGCTACTATCACTCTCATATTCCAACATGGCTGCCCTAAGACATACAGAAGCAGACACCAAGTCGTTGGCTCCATCTGTTTCCGACTCTGACCTCTCCAAGCCAACACCACTCCCTCAAACACCAGCAGAACCTTCTACAGAGAAAGCCTTGGACAAAGAGGCAGACTACAGTTATGGTGGGATCGAAGCACAAGAGCTCGACCGAGAGCTCTCACGAATCGAGACCTCCGACTTCCCTAGAGCGTTTCCTCTTGCTATGATCACCGTCGCGCTGATGTCCTCCATCTTCCTATGTGCTTTGGACATGACCATCGTCGCAACAGCAATTCCAAGAATTACTGATCAATTCCGTTCTCTCGACCAAGTCGGCTGGTACGGCTCTGCATTCTTCCTGACTCTGGGAGCATTTCAATCAACGTGGGGAAAGGCCTACAAGTACTTCCCACTGAAGCTGTCCTTCCTGATCTCCATCTTCATCTTCGAGATCGGCTCCTTGATCTGTGCAGTTGCCAACAACTCTACTACTCTGATTGTCGGTCGAGCAATTGCAGGTGCTGGCGGTGCCGGTATCGCATCAGGGGCGTACACCATCATCGCCTTTAGTGTTCCTCCAGCAAGACGACCCGCCTTCACCGGCCTAATGGGAGCAGTTTTTGGTCTCGCAAGTGTCATTGGCCCTCTCCTGGGTGGTGTCTTCACCGACAACGTCTCCTGGCGCTGGTGCTTCTACATCAACCTCCCTATCGGTGGCGTCGCAGCAGCCTTTATCGTTGTCTTCTTCAAGACTCCGAAAGCTGCCCGTCCAGTCTCTGCTCCTCTTAAAGAGAAACTCCTCCAACTCGATCTTCCTGGCTCATTCGTCCTCATGGCCAGCATGGTTTGCCTCTTCTTGGCTCTACAACAAGGCGGTACAACCCATCCCTGGTCTTCTGGCACTGTCATCGCCGAACTCGTCATGTTCGGTGTTCTTCTCGTCGGCTTCATTGTCATTGAGGTCTTCTCTCGCGAACGTGCCCTGCTCCAAGGCCGTCTGCTAGGCGACCGCACTATTGGCGCAATGTGCGCGTTCATCTTCTTCGTTGCTGGCTCCTTCTTCGTCCTCCTATATTATCTCCCTGTATACTTCCAAGCAACGCGAAACGACTCCGCACAAGACAGTGGAATCAAGAACCTCCCTCTTGTGCTCGGTGCCTCCCTCTTCACAATGACATCAGGAATTCTCATTACTGTTACGGGTCACTATGTTCCCATCGCACTGGTCGGCTCCATCATCTCCGCCATTGCGTGCGGCCTGCTCTACACCCTCGAAATTAACGCCTCAACAGGCGAATGGCTTGGCTACCAAGCCATGTCCGGCATCGGTCTCGGTCTCGTCTTCCAGATCCCTGTAATCGTCGCACAGTCCGTCGTCAAGCCACACGATATCTCTTCCGTAACAGCAATGATTCTGTTCTTCCAGACTGTCGGAGGCGCCATCTGGATCTCGGCTGCCCAAGCTGGCTGGGCTAACCGCATGCTCGACCAAATTGCCGCGCGATTACCTGATGTAAATTCTGGCCTTGTCATTGCGACAGGTGCGACGGAGCTGAGACATGTCTTTACAGCTGAGCAATTACCAGAAATACTCAACGCGTATATGGAAGGTTTGAGAATACCGTTTGCCATTGCTATTGCCTGTGCGTGTGTCACAGTAGTGCTCAGTGTCGCGCCAAGATGGGAGAAGATCAAGGTCGACATGACTGCTGGTGCAGCCTAAATGACGAGTTCGAAAGAAAGTTTGGTTTTTGCGAAGGATGTGTTATTACGCGTACAATCTTAATTTACGAGCTACGATGAGTGGTATGGGATGGAGTACACAATTCCATTCGTGATGACAGTTGCGATTCTGCATGAGCTTTCACCTGATGTCAAGCGAGCACTGAGTTGGTACTGTTACCAACTGACTGACTGCGTGATATGTTCATCCATGTTTGGGCGCACAAGACGAAACGACATAGGACGAAGAAAGACAAAGACCAATAGACTAGATTTAAGAATGTTTCACATATCTATGTAGCATCACAGACAGATGAAAATGTTCAGCTCCTTCCCTCTGTTCTGATTCTTCCTCTTCACTCACTCTCTGCATATGCGCAACTCTCCGTTCTACCTGCAACATGACAATCGACCCCAACCCCGCAGCATCACCTGGACCGGTTTCCGGCAAATGCCCTCAGTCAGTAGCTGCTCGAGAAAAAAGGCGACCATTCCCTTCCCCTCAGGCGTGCTCATGACTACCTTTTCGGGCACCCTGCGTACGAGTACCTGACCACTAGCAAATGACGATAACAACCCCATCAGATCGTCACCTCAGTCCTCCCACCCACGACCTGCCTTTTTGGTTCCCTTGATCAGCACATTAACCTTGAAGTACAAGTACAGTGTGTCGATGAGGAATACAGGTAAGGCACCCAGCCTAGAAAGCCAAACTCGAACTCAAAGGCAATTATCGAAGAAGCTACCCTGGCGGTTTGGCATATGACGTCTCTAGGCTTGTGGGTTTATCGTGAAAAGCGAAAACGAGCTTCTTGAAACCTGGAGTCGATATTTGAGGTGTTGTATTGTTGGAGGTTATCAATGTAATGACTTGAATCTATGAGTCGTGATTGCGATCCTTCTGAATGGTTGAAATGTGGAGAATCTTTTGGCCAGGTTGCATAGATGCCAGTTTCGTCCGACGTAGGACTTTCTGGATGCTTTGGTGCCTTTACCATCAATGGATTCGAATATAATCATGTTATGTGTCCCACCCCCTCGATATTGTCGGCGAGTCAATCAATTAGGATAGCTGGCTTGGCCGGTATGCTGCGGAAAGACTGCGTGTGGAACTTGTCAAACTGAGTGGCGCTGATAGGCGACTTTGCATTCGACTTGCTCATGATGGCACGTTCTCTAGCTCCTGACCCGAACAATCCTTGGCTTATAGGTGAAAGCTTGACCGATCACTTAATGGACCTGGACTGCCATAACATCGTTTTGAAGCCGTCTCTTCATGGCATCGAATCCCTTGACGTGACTGGTGGTCTTTTGCTCAGCCGCAGTACCATCTTGTCCCTTCCCTCTTCCTCTTTCTCCTTCTCCTTTTCCTCTCTCTTTTCGTCCTCTGTTCCTTCTCTCTTTCCTGTCAATCGCCAAATCTTGTCCATTAATTGTGGTATCCTGAAGGGTTTAGTAATGATATCGTCCACACCAGCCTCTCTCTGCTCATTACTCTGCTCACTCCTTACATTCGCGCTAATACTGATTATAGGGAGTCGATCATGCTCGTATGGTCGACGTGAAGGTCGCTGAATAATGCCTTTATTTTCCAGGTCGCGAATCGCGCGAGTACAGGCGAGGCCACCCATAACTGGCATCTCGATGTCCATGAGAATGACATCGATGGTAGTACCATGGCGTGACAAGGTTGGCGTGAGAGTCAAGGTAGATGAATCAGAAGATACATATTCAGGATGCCAAAGGTCTGTAGTTTTGAGGAACTCGAGAGCTTCGAGCCCATGGCCAGCGACAGCAATATGGCATCCAAGGCGTTTGAGTTGGGTGCTGAGGACCTTTTGATTGACCATATTGTCCTCCACTATCAGGACAGTGGGCTGCCATGGTTGAGTCGTGATAGATGGTGGAAGACTGGGTGTAATGTTTGGGGGAGGAGTTGGGCTGGGGCGACGAGAGTGGTTAATTCGTCGCGGCTTATCCAGGACGATGTTACTAGCTACATCCATGGCCCCAGCAATGGACGGCGTTCGATGAGGATGCAATGAGGTGCGGCCCATTGGCGATGATCCTGATAACGTCAAACCGTCACGACCAGGCTCTGGATCAATCGTCTTCCTTGCCTGTATATAGAATGCGAATATAGAGCCTTTGTCTTTCTCAGATGCAACGCCTATCTCCCCACCTTGTAGCTCTGCTAACTGTCGCGTGATAAAGAGTCCTAGACCTGATCCTCCATACTGGACATGTGTCTTGGGACTAGCCTGGGAAAAGCGGTGGAACATCTTCTGCAGTTCTGCCTCGGTAAGTCCCCTGCCTGTATCCTGCAACGAAAATTGAAGATAGACGACTTGGCCTGTGCCCCATTCTGGTTCGGCGAGGAGTCCGTCCGGTACTGGTCGTGATGGTGGCGCGTATTTAATCCTCCCATCTGCACCCGAAGTTGGCTGTTCCAAGGAGGCGCACATTGTGAGAACCACTTCGCGTATATCCTCCGTGCGTGTGAACTTGATGGCGTTTGACATAAGGTTGATCAAAATCTGTTTGATACGGGAAGGGTCGAACATCAACCACTTGATGTTGAACATGTCGAGGCTCTTATCGACGTTTGTTGACAACCGTACGTCAGCGTTTTGAGCATCCATCTCAAACATTTTGACGACCTCGTGCATGACTTGAGAAGGTTCAGTGGCCACAGGCGTGATCGACACCAGATTCGAATCTAGCTTGGACAATGTAAGAACATCATCGATAATGCACTTTTGGTGGGCGCAGCAAGAAACAATGGTTTGCAGGCCATCAATGGCAAGATCGACTTCCTCGATAAGACGCGTCTGCGTGACCAGCTGTGGTATGAAAATGTCATCAGGAGCTGTGACAGATTTGATGAGTAAACTTAATTCACTGACTGCTCCCAACGCCGAATCTGCGCATTGTACCATGGCGCTCAGAGGATTTCTCATCTCGTGCGATGTCATATCGATAAAATTCTCCTGCTGTCGTTTAGCCTCTATAGCATCATTCAGTCGTGTCCTTTGCAGAGTTTCTGCATATTTGAATTCGGAAATGTCGGTCAGTGTGCCCGTGCATCCCTGCACTGTGCCTTCGTTGGTGAACTCTGCAAAAATGCTTGCCAACACCCAAGCCTGCGCACGCTTACCATCCGAAGCGTACCAGGCTTTATTAACCCGCAATTCTGCAGTATTGACCTCACGGTTATTGATGGATTCGTCGACTATTGAGGATAGTTTGACCTTATCTTCTTCACAGAATCCCTCAGCTACATCAATAGCTTCGAATGGTCTATTCGAAGTTGCTGTGACCTCGAACCAACGATCGTTACAATAAGTCATGTTTTTGTTCGCGTCGAGATTGAAGACGACAACCGGCGCGACGGCAGCAAACTTGACGAATCTCTCCTCGAAAGTTCGTGCTCGTTCGAGGGCCTCGGCTCTAGAATTCGCTATGTTCTCGTTGTACTTCTGGTTGTTAATATCAGTGGTGCATCCAGTAATGCTTTTAATATTGCCTTTTTCATCGTAGAGTGGTATGCATGCTGCCTGGACCCATTGTCCTCCCAATGCCTGTGCCAATGGAGTATTCTGCTGTTTCCACCGCATCTCAAATGTGATAGGTTTTCCTTTGGCGAGTTGCATCCAGGCGCTTGTGACTATTTCAATATCATCGGAATGACAGAGGTCGAGAAAGCGCATTTTCGTATGTCCTTCGGGATCAAAAGGATGACCACTCAGAGAGTACCAGGATTTATTGGCGTAAATTAAGGTTCCGTCGAGGTCGTACTCGAAAAAACCGACATCCAGCATATCGACCGAGCGATGAAGCCCTTCGAGAGCGGTAGGGGCACTGCCCAAGCTTACTAGCCCGCTCGGCAACGCAACCGTAAGGCCGGCAGTGATAGTTTGTCGAGTAGCGGCAGAATCGCTATTTGAAGTACGAAGCGGTGGTTTGTCGCCCTCTGAATGGGTTGCGGCAAGAGCGTTATCCTTTCCCAGATCAACTTGGTCGAGGTGTCCTGCTTGGTATGTTGGTGCAACGGTTGCAACTTTCCAGCGGCCATTCAGAACGAAGTATTGCCACGTCAAATCACCCAGCAAGTACTCGTCGATCTTCGGCTCAGCTTCTTTAAGCCATTGTATAAAATCTGGCTCAAGGATCTGACCACTGAGGAGGAAGCGCAATATAACACCATATTGCCGTGTGAAAGCATCATTGGCGAACTCTACTTGAACGCCCCTAGCACGCTTCTCATCTTGAGTATCGATGATGAGAGTAGGTCGAGGATCTGTGAGGAAGATATCCAGCATGTCGCAATTGGCCTCCTTGATGGCCATGGACGACTTGGAAACCATGGCCACCACGATCCTCTCACAGGAACGAGTGTTACTGGCGCTGGTGCAACAGACAAACGTCGCGTCTCTCGACGAACTGAATCATCTCCAAAACCTCTTGTTGTCTCACCAGTACGAAAACAGAGGCTGTAAGTGGCGGCGTTGAGGCTGAGGCATCAACGCATTCAATGTCGAAAGAATTTTAGCTAGCCAAGTGCCGCAGATCTACAGTAGGGTCAAGGAACCAGGATGAGAGATCGACACCCCCGAATTTTGACGTAGGAGCGAGCCGGAAAGGGAAGGTCTGACCGTTCGGTACGAGGGCTGCATGCTAGCTCCGACCAATGAACGAGGTCGATGCAGCTGGGGACGCTTAGTCGGCCACTGACTCAAGTCCCGAACTCTGGCAGCCACAACAAGCAACCTCGCCAAAATCTAGTGAGGAACGAGGGCCAGTCAGAAGAATGCTAGCTCATAACCATATATGTCAGTGCTTGAAGTGTCTTTGCAGATAAAGGCGGCAGCTTTCCAAAACCGCTACCGGCTCCAAGTGCTTCTGATGACGCGATGGAAATATAATCCGCTGTAATAGTCTCGTATAATTCGACGATGAGCCTGGCAAAGCCGGCTGAGATCCGATCTTAACAGAGCACTGCGAATAGGCTATGGATAGAAGGATAAGAGCAACGATTGAACGTACTACTAGGCAAGTATGTTGTCGGTCGTGAGTTCTCTAGCAGAGGGAGAAGAGGGTCTGAGAATCAGTACATTGCCATGCTGCTGTTGGAACCGGTTCGCACGTGAAAGGGTCGCTGATAGATTGTGGCACTGTGCATATTTATTATTTATACAAGAATCTACACAATCAGCAGCACTTCTACAGTATATGGGATGTATTGCTCCGCAACTTGCACACCTGTTTGAGCTCATGTTCTTGTATTGTACATGGAAATGCAGACACTCTCAAATACACCCCTTTGAGCACTTCAACATAGAATGACCCATTGAGCAAGTACAAACAGCAGAAACCAGATCTGTCCAACCAACACCAACGCTGCATATGATCTGTACGTAAATCGACATGGACTCGTAATAGCTGAACATAACAAAATCTTCACTAAACTCATAACCTCAAGCTTAATCCCGCTTTCACTTCTAGTCAAAGCCAGGAGCAACTCTGCCTAATACTCTCCTCCAAAGTGGTCGTCCTTCGTCAACCCGTCTAGCGTTCTCAGCGTCGTGATTGTATTGCTCATCTTGCTGACGAGCTAGACGTTCTCTGCGCCAAGCTCGACGGGCTGCAGCTCCCTGCGAAGCAATTTCTGGAGGCATGACCATAGTGTTCCGATTCGCAACATTAGTTGGAGTCTGTCGAGATGTGGGGTCGGAAGTGCTAGGCATGGGACCGAGCTCGACATCGTTGGCGGAGGGCACGGATACCTGCTGTGGTGGTGCATGTTCAGGCGTGGTAGATTGAGCTGGTGCCGTTGTGGGATGTCGTAGCCTGTTCTGTAACCAGGACCCAGCCTGTTGAGCACGAGAGGGCTGCTGAAGTGGTTCTTCTGCACCAGCACCAGCACCAGCAGCTGCAGCCGCAGCCAATCCCTGTCTACGTCGATCCCTCATGCGACGAATGAGTCGCTCTCTTCGAACCATGAGGTTGGTAACTTTGACAGGACAATAGCCTGCTGGTAGTGCGGACTTTTTACACATCGGACAAAGAGAGGAATTGTCTCGTAGGAAAAGATCGATACACTCAGGGTGAAAGATGTGTTTGCAGGGTAATTCTCGAACCGTTGTTTCGCCGACAATGAAATCCTCTAGACAGATAGCACATGTAGGCTGACTGAAAGAATTGGTAGTGGGCCCGGCAGAGGATCGGTTTCCTGCAATCGTAGCTATGGGTATTTCGCTTAGCGTGTTACTCTCGCTGTAAGTGTATTTGGGCATTTCGTCGATTTTGTGCTGAGGCACGTTCATTTTCTTGATGCCCAAAGACTCGAGATCAACTTCACCACGTTCGAGCCGACGTTGCAGAACACGACGCTGGTGGCGCTGGATCAGGTGCATGATTAGCGAGGCAAATATGACAATGCCCAACAGGATAGCTAGCACGATGATTAAGAAGATCCAAAGGGAGGGTACGTTGGCGCTGTTTTGCAGATCGACATGGGCGAAGAGTCGTGGGAAGTCTCTAGGGTCGTTCTGTTGTGCTAGAGTGGCACCGTTCGGAGCATCGGTCAAGCTGCCACTATACAGAGCCATTTGATCGAGGATCTGAGCACCAGTCGCACCAGCGACTGCATAGATGGGGTACTGATTCTCGTTCTTCCAACTCCAAGTATCATTCAGGTTCCAGCTATTGGTAGCTTGCGACAAATCAGGCCCGGCAGGCTGGAAGGTGAAGGCTGCTCTGACAGCATCGGCTCGGGCCTGGGCGAGGTACGCCTGAGTGCAGCTCGCACTCTCGGTCCATGGGAAGATAGCGACTAGGGGATAGTTTTGGTCGGAAGGGAAGCTGGCTAGAGTGGTGACATTAGATGGTACAATAGTTTGTGCTGTCGCACAAGTGCCGTTGGCTGAGTCGGGAAGTGTTGGGACGTACAACAATCCTTCGATGGCACTGAAGCGATTCGGATTGTTATTCGACAGTGTTATGAAAGCATTGGGAATGCGCAAGCCAAAGCTGAGATTCGACTAGAACTCATCAGCGCCAGTCTCACGATGTGTGAGACAATCTAAACACATACATTCAACACCGTCGCAGTCTTGGAACGGTCGTATTGAGGATTCGGGACGATGATGGTAACGATCTGAAGCGAAGAAGCGGCTATGCACGTCCATCAGTGTATAAACACAAGAATGCTGTTGTACAACTTACACATTGCGGTCACCTCTAGTTTGTCGTCACTTTTCGCTGCTTATCCAAGAAATTGTAGTCGCAGTTTTTGTCATAAACACATTACGCCAAAGTTGTGCTGGCAGCAGAAGAAACTACAACAATAAGACAATTATTAGAGAATTCTAGACAATTCCAACTGTGGCAAACATAGACAGAGGCACAATGTCACAGAAGATGGTGGTGATGTATGATGATATCGTGGTCGATCTCTGCATAAGAAGCAGATGAACCTCGAGAATCATGCTCCGACCTAGCCGCTGTGTGGGCAGTGAGTGACCAGATTGGTGACGCTATGCCCTGGCTGTACTGCCTATTAGGCCGCTAAAGCGTCAGTGGCTTAGTCCCGTGAGTTCGGCTCACTTGGCCTCCTTCGAAGTCCGAACCTTCGTGGAGAAGGAGCCACTGAGATTCACTCCAGATCCAGATCTCCACCACTCCGCTCCTGCCGTCGTTTGCCAATAACTTCGGCCACGCGTCAGTCTGACATGACGCTAAGCCATATGTAGACGTCGCGGTCTAGCCACAGCCTTGCAGGACGTCGCTCCTGCCTTGACCGCGGGGACAATGATTGTCGCTTTATTCAATAACACGACAGCACACCTGTAACAAGAAGACCGTGTTCAAATACTTGCTACTCATCGACTAATACGTGTCGCAATATCGACGGTCTATCTGTAATCTCGCACACGGACAGTACCAGCCAATATGCCACCCCTAGGTAGTGCCAGCAAGAAGAGCCAGCAGAAGCACAAAGACGCTCGTCATTCGCGCAGTCGCAACACGACCCCAAGCTCAGTCTTGAGTGGTCCAACACTGCCCACGAACATCACACCTGCGACGACACCCTTTCTGCAGCTAGATACGTCCAAGTTGCTGATTGCGACTCAACCGAACTATGCTGACATTCTGGACCGCCTGGAAACAAAACCCTCAAACCTCGAACCTAAGGCCTTGCAAGACATCATCGAACAGCTGAAGCAATTGAGCGATGCCGCCGAGACCAGAGTCGAGTCCTGCGAAAAGGCTATCAGAATGATTCACGAGAGTCTAAAGGATCTTGACTCGGAGCACAAAGAAAGGGAAAGACAAGAAGAGCTGTCGAGGAGGAACAAAGCCAAAAAGATAGAATCACATTCTAGTAAAACACAGAAGGCGAAGAAGCGCAAGGACAGAGACATAGCAGACGTCGAGATCAAGCGTGAAGGTGAGTCCCTACTCCTCTGCTCTTCGTTATCGAGCCAGACTGATATCGGTGCCAGATGACTCAAAATCGAAACTAGGCCGCCATTCCTCTACTCCAGGTCCCATCGATTCTCCCTCACCCCCCAAAAAGGTCAAACACAGTCCTGGTACTTCGTCTCTTTCCGACGCTGCAGACTCGCCCAAACCTGTTCCGCAAGACCACACCTCTCCCGCGAAAACGGACGAGTCGGCAGAGGAAAACCGAATAGTGCACAAAATACCACAGATCCCTGCTCAAGGCTTCTTTCCCGATCCTCTAGCTCCAGATCAAATAGTATACCACATTCGCGATGTCACTCCTGACATGTCAGACGAAGAGAGAAAGCAGATATACAGTGTTACCTCATATCCAACCGTCGATCTCAGCAACGAGATCGCAGGTGTTCCACCAGATAAAGATTTCAGCAATGCCAGACCACAAAACCAAATCGCGGCGACCACTTTCCAATCCTTCGTCGAGGCGTACACTCGTCCTCTGGCCGAAGAAGACATGGCTTTTCTGCGAGAAAGAGGTGATCGTTTTGCTCCCTTTGTGCCGTCCCAACGTTCGAAAAAACACTGGCGGGAGATGTGGGCTGAAAGTGACGACAATATGATCACTGATGGTATGGATGGATATTCAACCACTCAGCCAAGGGGGAGCGTGGAACAGCTCGATGACGACAACCTCGAGACTGATCAAGTTTCCAGCGGTCCCCTAGCTAGTCGTCTGCTTTCTCTACTCAAATTCGAGCATCGTTCTCCCTTGAACGACTTGAACGGGAATGATTTGAATGCATTCACAGATGTCAACGACACAATGGACCTGGACGGCCTCGCTAATGGCAACGAAAATGACAAACCCGTAGCACCGGCTACTGCTGTCGCCGAGCTTTCGGCAAGCAAGTCCTTCCAGAAGCTTGATTACGTTCAGAGTGACGAACGAATCAAAGCAGAACTGCGCTACCTGGGCTTGTTGAGTCAAGATGAGATTCCCGACTACGATGCTCACAATGACGACGACATAAGTGAACGATTACGTATCTTGCAAGCCGAACTACGTCGAGTCATGGTCATCAACGGGGCTCGCAAAGCTCGTTTGCTCGACCTGGCACGTGAACGTTTGGCTTATCAAGAATACAGAACCATTCACGATGACTTGGACAGTCAAGTTCAACAAGCATATTTGAAGCGAACCAGAACTTTGGGTAAAACAAAAAAAGGTGGCCCTGGCGGCAATAAACCCAAGGCTGGTCTCGCCATGAACTTCAGTATCAATCGTGCTAGAGATATCGGTGACAACGCACGCATGCTTATGGACAGGAGGAAGAGGTGGCAGAATTGTATAGGTCCTGTTTTCAAGGATATGAAGCATGGCATTCCAGGGGCCGATGAGACCATTTGGGACCCAAAGACGATGGAACAGCTTGAGAAGGCCGAACTAGAGGCCATGGAGGACGAAGGCGAATAACGCAGCCAGGATAGGCCCGCGAATCTAAAACCGCCGCTCGGTTCAACCGTCAGAATATATGCCAGGCTGTTTCATTGCAGAAATGGATTGTCATATAGGTTGCTTTTCGTGGTCTGTGCTTTCTAGCTAGTTGAAGTTCCTCTTCACTAACTCAGCTACAATATCGCTCGGAACTCCTTTCGTCTACAATCGTGCGAGCCATATCAACCAGGCTTTGTCTTCGATCGCTGCACCCGGTGCTGGCTCCTTTGTCCATTCACCAGTTTAGTGGATCCAGAAATAGCATGTCAAGTCCGAACAAAGCGAACGAGATGGCGGGCTACCATCGACAGAGTAGACCGTGCTACTACTTGGATGCAAGTCTCCCCCGGACTCTACTCGCGACGCTACATGTTCAAGATGGACTACACACATGGTCGTGACCCAGATGCCAACAAGAAAAGAGTTGTCAAGACCGAACTCTTCAGAAGAGGCAACTTCTATGGCGTTCACGCACGCAATGCTGACCTTCGTCCGATGCCGTTGGCACTGTCCCAGCTAGCGGAGAGGAAGGACTCAAGTAGGAATCAGGGTCAGTATCTTACAGTTGGTCAACGTATTCGAGAACTATACTACTCGGTCCTTCAATACAGGGACGAGGACGAGACACAATGGCATTTTCGACGACTGTTGGGTTATGGATCTTTTGGAGTCGCGGCACTGTACGAGAGGAGAGAACCAGAGTGGGCGGCTAGCGTAGGCGCAAACCCAGTAACTGATGTATGTCAAAGATCTGCTTGTTATTTCACGCTAACGTGATGCAGCAACTCGTCGTTAAGTCCGAGGCAGTAGACGGTAGAAATGCTGTCAATCCTATCCGAATCGATATAGCGGTCGAAGCCTGGAATCTGGCTCAATTGATGGAGCGTAAGCAGGAGTCCAATGTGAGACTCCGCGACTACAAGTTTCACCAGGGAGATTATTCCGTCCTCGGTGGAAGATTCCCACCGAGTGAGGTCGAACGGTTCTCTCCACCTTTCTTCAAGGAGTGGAGGTATTATCTCGAGTATTGCTCGCTCGATACGATATACCATCTGATGCTGAAGTACAAGGCTTGGGGTTACTACTTGCCCGAAGCGTTCATCTGGTGGACGTTCTTCTGGCTTACCTATTCATGTCAATCGATGGATGTCAACAACGAGCATCCATTCAGAGACGATCAAGATCAGGAAATGGCGGACTCTTTCATGCTGCATAACGACATGAGCTGGCGGAACGTGTTCATGCAGAAGTCTGAAGAGGACGTGGTCCATCATGGACCGCCAGTAGATCAGTACCCAATGCCGAAAATGGCGGATTTTGGCCTGAGTCAAATAACAAGGATTGACCACGAAAGAAATCGGATGCGCGATCTCAATCCAGGGACAGCAGTATTTATGCCTCCAGAGAAACGGAGGGTACGTCCAGCATTGGAATTCTATCCATTCACGGGACCGGGTGCATACCCCATCAGGAACAACCTGTTGACAAGAATGCCGTACCTTGACAAGAGATATCATCCGGTGGGTCCCGAAGCCAATTTGTGGGGCGCGGCCACTATCGTTTACCTGCTCATGACTCTGAATAATATCGATGAAGTGGACAGGATACTCGAAGATGAATTCCAAGACCATGACCGGCTCAAGCGTAGTCGTATGCCGGGTCGAGATCGTCGGCGAAGCTCCGCAGGCCTATTCATGATGAACGAGATCGATACGGATCTCCCCAGTATTGCACGCTATTCGGCGGATTATAGCGATGAACTCCAAGAACTCGTGCTACAATGCATGCGTCTCCGGCCACATGATCGGCCCCGACTCTCCGACGTTCTTCAAGCTACCTCAGATGGGATGAACAAGGAAATCAGTCGTCTGTATCATGAGTTTGACGACAACGCCGCGACGGTTCAGGAAGTGACTCGGGTACAGTACTTGGACGAAGAATGGAATCAAACTCCACGTGGACCTTTCAACTTCGGCATCGATCTTGTCCCTAATCCTGTGTCTGGTGTGAGCAGTCAGGATGCACAATATTTCTGGCACGATTTCCACCAATACTGCGACAATGCGGCGATGAGGGATCCAGATGCAGTTGTGCTAGTGCCGCCGGAGCCGAATACTCGGTTTAGTGATGCGGTCCATGAGGGACAACATTGGGTTGGCAATGACTGGGTATTTTATGCCCCAACAAGCTGGAGGGGCCAAGTGCATCAGGGTGAACCATTGCCAGCGGGTGGAAGAATCTTTGTTCCGAACAAGAATTCGGCTCTGCTGCGAGAGGTGCTAGAACAGGAGGGCATGGATCCGGAAACCGCAGCACCATTGTTTCTGTAAGGGTAGCATCTAAATTCCTGAATAGTGAGACCGTGATCTTAAAGTTCGAGGGGAACCTACCCGCATGTGAGGTATACAGCCTGTTGTCATTGTTCGTTTGCTCTAACTCACTACCTCTACCAATGACGAGGATGGCTGTAACGTACCTGCGTTAGTCAGGGATCAACAAGCTTCGAGAATTTCGGGAAGGCCTTCTACAGGTCTTGGCGCTGGTGATAACCTATAGAAAAGTAGCTGAGCTGATCGCGATCATAAGTGATTCCAGGGGCAATTACCCCGATCACCAGGGTTTCATCGCTCTTTCCCAATGTAGACAAAACGATACAAACACGGAAAGCGGCCGAGCAACACGATCCACAGCCATCTCATTTCCTGCCTACCCACTGCCCGCCTTTCCCACTCGTGTGTTTGTGTAGATCAGCTTTTTGTATACGCAGGCACAACCGGCAAAGCACCTTGGACATAGGTGATATTGTAGATAGACATCTCCTTGTTTCTGGTTTGCTGGACGAACTGGAGTTGAGCCAACGCACAGATGCTCGCTTAGTCTTCTCATTCGTCGATATTGACTGAAGAAGCGCCAGCACAGACAGATATTGGCCAATCTACGACCATCTACACGCAGAGACAGGTACCCTCCAATCACAATGCTATGGGCGTTCTGCGATGGAAGACCCACATGCACCTGTACATCCGGCATCATCACCACCGTTGCTACCTTCAGCACAGACCTTCGATTCACCGACCGATGTCTTCGATTCAGAGCCAAGTCCTTCGCGACAACAGCGGCTCTTGCAGACTCGAAATGCTCGTTTCCCCGCGAAGAAGCTATCCATATCCAGCCTGAGCAGTAAACTCACCCAACTGATCGGTAATAACGAGCAGTCTGAGGGGCCAGCGAGTCCTGCTCGAAACAAGGAGAACAGACTGCACAAGAGCAAGAGTACCGGTACAATTGGCAAAAGAGGTGGATTGGGAATACTGGACGAGATCTCGAACGCCACTAGAGGGAGGTCAATCAGACGACACCGCGATATTTCCATCTATCAGGATCACCCAGAGCGACCACTATTGGAAACCTCTCCTCTGGCCGCCTCCTCTCCTTATGTCGATCCTAAAGCCGACTTCACATCTCCGCTTGCCTTTGATCACATCCAGGACAGCATCAGCAATATGAGGCTTAGAGAGCTTTCGTACAATGAGGCCTGGTCGCCTGCTGTCAAGTCTCCACCCTCGATTCGGCTCAAACAGAGAAAGCCATCAGCTCAGATCCAGTTCGACGCCGAAGAGTACATTGAACACATCGAAAAGGAGTTGCAACGGGTCAGAGATGAGGCATTCTCTCCGTTAACCCGTCGTCCCTTGAAGGAGAAACTCCGGGTTGCAACCAAAGAAAATGACCGTCTTCAGAAAGAGTTGGCTACACTCAAGGAAAAGTTTGAGACTGAGGTTAAGAGAACGGTCGAGCACAAAACAATCGTCGAGGTCGAGCTCAAGCGCAAGGTTAGGGATTTGGAAGACTCACTGGAAGAGAAGGATAATGCCCTGAGAGAGCTACAGTATCAACACGAAGAGAAAAGACTCGACACCAACGTCATTGAGACTTTGAAGGCTCAAATCGACAAGTTGGAGCAAGACAAAACCGACTTGGAAGAGATCAATCTTGGTATGACTAAGAGAAATGAGGTCCTGACTCAACTCCTGGCCATGTCGCCCACCAAGTCTGCGACTGTCCTCACCTCTCCAGTTCGAGAGAAACGGAATCCTCGACCTCTGTCTCTGATCATCCCTCGTCTACCCTCCTCACCCAAGCAATTCAATCATGGCACCTCCCTTACCTGTTCTCCACGCTTACCGAGCAGTACAGATATTAGTCCGTTGAAGCTGTCTCCAGAGCAGAGGGATGGCTATATCTCTTCTCAAGAACTCCAGCAAAACGTCCCCGATCTCGATCGTGCTAATAAAGCTCTCCGAAGTCCTCTCCTCCAAGCTGGCCTTTCCAGAAGATGGACAATCCTGTCGGACGCATCTGCCTCGAGCAACAATGTGACCGAAGAGAATAGACCCGCCACACGAAGAAAAGCTCGGAAATTCGTCGCTGGTTCAACTCAGCTGAAGCCTTTGCTTCTATCGACCATGACAGGCGATGCCTCACAACCAGCCTCGGCCTTGTCTTCCCCCAGAAGTTGGGCTACTAGTCAGGATCACGATTTCGGTCATGACGAGACGATCATGCCAACCGAGCAGGAAATAGAACTAGAAAATAGACAGTCTGGAGATACGGCGGACGAGGAGCTAATTGCTCAGGTTGGTGAAGAAGGACCAGGTCCTGATTATGTACACAATGAATCAGAACGACAACCTAGTTCCGATGAGTACGACATTTTGCAGATTGACGGCGAAAACACAGTTGCGGAGCAGTCCATGTCCAACACTATCAGACAGCGACAATCACAGATGGTCTGTGCTTCGCCACAAACCATGCCCATGCCGTCAACACCAGATTCTTTAGCAGCACTACCGAGACCACTATTCTCTCCAGCTCGGAGAGACATAACCGTCTCGACGCACGTCTTGATGGACCAGCTATCGTCTCTGTCACCGGCTATATCTTCCTGTCAAGGGATCAATCTTCGTAAACGGCGCAAAACCTCTCCAGCAAGTATCGATTTAGGTTCACCTGTCTCCAAGATTGCTCGACATCGAGCTCGACATTTCTCGGTACGTCGCATCTCACTACCATCGATATCACCGGAGACTCGAGTACAGAAATCTCCTGCGCCACATCAACCCACCTTATCCCATCAGTTGCGGAATATTCGATCAACCGATAATGTCGCTCAGATTTTACGCCGAAAAGACTTCGCAGTGAAGCCATTAGCAGCACTTACGATACAGACAGTCTATAAGATTCTGTCTACGTGCACTAGCGTCATTCGGGATTTGCGCAGAGATCCTTTTGCTGTGGTTCGCAGAGTCCTTGCTAATGCTTGGTACATGAACTGGGATCTGCTCGGCAAACTTAGCTGGTGGGTTTTGGGCTTGTTTGTCTACCCAAGAGCTGCGCCGAGAACAAGACCAGCGATAGACTGGGATCAATATGACGGGGAAAGTATTGCAAGTAGGTATTGCAGCGAAGTAGGTGACGAAGAGGAACAATTTGTGTATCAACAAGCTGGGTATAACGACGATAAATGGCCACTGCATAACGTTCAGTCACATCAAGGAGAAACGAAGCTGCACCTTAGGAACGGACTGGCTTTAGTCAAGCAAGAGAGACCTGGCTGGGCAAAATCGCTGTTTTTGTGGGGCAAATTCAGTGCTGTCATGATGCTTGCTGTTAGTGGTGCAGTCATCAAAGGCCCAGGCGAGATGCTCAAGGACGTCCAAAGGAGGTCCGTACCGGGTCATCCAAGACACAGGGCTTGTAAGAGTTGCGGTGGTGCATTGCACGAGAACAAATCCAGGCAATCGGAACGTGAGGGCGTTCGGGGAACCACGATATTGCAAGATCAGCACGAAGGCCAGCAGTTTACACAATCAACACCTCACCAAGAAGAGCTACAATTCAACTCAACGCCCCAGGCGCGAAACGCTCAATATCTCATGTCCGATCGTAATTTCACGCGCAGAGACAGAACGGTTCCGGACACAGAATTCGATTTCAGAAGCGACACACAACTTGACAGTTCATCTATTCTGGAGCAACTCCAGCAACTCAGTGCGAGTGGTTGTGATTCAACTCTGAGACCACGGGAGTCTCCTCGGAGACGTGTTACAAGCCTATTTCCCGTGGAAAGCGTGAGTCCTTGTGTCAGCGTTGAGGGCCGATTTGAGCAATCCCATGACTCAGGTATATGAAGCACCACAAGATGTACCGTTTAACGAACTTTATGATGTATTATTAGCGATCACGAATGATATGGCCAACTAAATCAATTGTTGGAGCCACAAAGTAGGTGGTTAATGGAAGAGCAAGAGAGCGTGCGGCAGTCAGGGCTAAATGCAGATATCAGGTTAGCTGACTTGATGCACAGGCAGAAGGCGCAAGCTGGAAACCAAGCAAACTCTATTCTTCCTCGAGTAAGTACCATAGCTGATTAACGATAGCCTGCATGATATGTATACCTTCGTTACGATTTGCTTCACACTGTGTAGCAAAGCAAGCAATATCATAGAGTATGCACGATTCACCTGTGAGAGATTTCTAACATTGGAGACCCGCAGAGTTTGCGCTCGTCTATTGACACTTCAAATTTAGTCTACCTCTTGCATTACATAGTCAGGGGTACGATATCGATCTTGCAGGCCATGCACCAGAGCAATACATGATTGTGGATAGATACAACTCTGCGTAGTACGATTGTACGGTTGTTCACCCATGACAAATACGCAAGTTTGTACCGTCTAAATTTTGACATGGTTTCTTGTCTGATATGTATTTATTTTCACCACGATCTTTAATCATTACCACGTTCGCCATACAGCCAGGTTCTCTCACCGGCGCAACAACCCATCTAAGGGTCAGCATGTCATGTTGGACTTGTACAGTGGTGGATCGATAAGTTGAGCGACGTGCAATGGTGCATAGACCACTACCACCTCCAACCCCCGCAACGCGTCTTTCAGAGTGTTGTGAGAACTCTGTCACGCGAATATTGATCAAGCCAGTACGAGTCCCAAGGTTATGCAAGATAATACGAACAGAGAGACGGATTCACATGCCTTGTACAAAGCTGCGGCACGTGGTCTGGTGTGCACGTCCAACCATGTCGGAGTCGCGATGTGAATATTGAAGATGCTACGTGTTGTTCCCTCTGTTCGAAGCGACTGGCAGAGCACGTCCGTGTTTGAGATATGAATCTTGGCAACGCACCTAGTGCTGTGTTCACCGTGTTCGAAGATCGAAAGCCACAGCTTGACAGCTTTTCCACAGCTTCTAAGTGAAGCTGCGGACACGACGCAGCTGACCCAGCTCAAACCTAGTCTAGGACTATGCCATTGTCCCTATCCATTGTCGCGAAAAGCCAGACAAAATGATTAACTAGGCTATGTTCAATCGATTGCAGAACCAGTGTCCGATTGAGACCCAAGAGGACAATTGCTTGAGCAAAGTGACAGTGAGCAACAAGCAGGACCATAGGCGGCAACTAATTGGTCTGAGGACACTACTAATCGGTCGATCACGGGACAAAGGCTTGCTGTGTTCACAGACCCCCATCACTCTACACGGCTGGACTTGCCATTGACAACAGGAGTTGTTTACACAACGTCTGGTGTTCATACAAGAAATGCCAACTTGTCACATGGTCATAGACTGCCAAGACACTCCTGAAATGTTCTTCTGAGTTGATTCTCACACTCTTCTTCTTTCTTCAACCACCAATTTTGGTCCACGATCAACTTCAACCTTCCCACTTATTCTTTTCATTGCACATCATTCAGTCAGAATGACCAATCCATTTCAAGATCAGCCTCGCAGGATGCAGAATAGTAATATGGTATATTCAGGTATATTCGGTTCCAGCTGCAGAAGTCTCTGCTGACCAGGAACCCTTTCAGTGATCTCGGAATCTCTGGGCACTGCACTAAGTTCGTATGTGATCACTCCTGACTTTGTGCTTGGAGTCGCAACAAACTCCCTGTCTAACAGATTGTTGGCGCCATCAACCCCGAATCTACAATCTACACCTAATTCGACAGTGCCGTACTATGGCCCAGCCATGACCAACGACAGTCAGGCTGCTCGGACCTCCTTCGTTCCAACTTTTGATCAGTCGCGGACTTACCCGACACTATCAACTCGACGTGATTGGGGATCTGATCAGACAACTTACCCAGTCCCATTACCTCGAGCTCAGAACATCAACGAGAGCAGACCGGCTCCAGCGCATAGTGCTGGCGTCATAGCAAACCTCTACTTCGGCACGATGAGCTCTAACTATATACCCAAATATCATACGACAGATCTTGATGGGTTTCCAGCTCCTTTACGTAACCTTAACTGCCGGGAAAATATGAACAACTTCCTAACCACCTACTTTGGCTCGACTCAGAACTTCTGCGGTCTTCAATCTGGTGCCACAGACGTGTTTGGATACAGCTTGTGGATTTGGCACATAGGACAAAACGCATATCTCCCGTTCAGTCTCACCAGCGACGGTGCAGAGTAGCGCTCTGCAGTTACGAACGCTGAGACTATTCATCAGACTTGTCCTTGTGCTCGTTCTATGCGATGTCCCATGTGCAACAATCCTCCAGCCGTATATGTCTTCTACGACAGATATAGATATAGCGCAGCACTCAGCACGAGAGGTCTGAATCCGGAAACTTTTACAATGAAATATCTGAACTACTATGACCCCAGATATGCTGAAATGCTTTCGACATTGGACCGAAAGAGTAGTATCAAATACCGAGAGATTTGTGGCATGCCTACAGACCTTCCCGCACGCGAAAGTGTCGGAACCCTCTATCGACCGTTAGCAAGTGGCCACACCTCTAGTCGTACTGCAGCAGGTTCAGCAGATAACAGACGTGGCTCGCAACGTGGGCAACTTGTAACTCGAGGCGTCAACTTGTCTGTCCCACATCGCAACCCGACCGCTCTGGGTGCTCACGAAGATCGTAGTCAAGGGACTCAACTAGACGACAATGTATATGCCAAAAATGAACCCGCAACTCGACTGTTTACAAACCGTTCCACGACTGCGCACGACCCAGCTCACACCAGCGTCACCAATCAGTCGCCCTTTCTCTCAATCGATGATTACAACGCGGAAGTCATCAGCATCTCGAGCGACTCACCAGAGGAACAAGCTAACCCTCGTCCCACGCACGGTAGGCCTCGAAACGCTCAAAATAGACACGCCGGGCCTCGTCGACCAGCTGCAGATGACCCAGTCGCATACTCTCTATGTGCAAAAGAACCAACCACCATGACAAAGGCCGAAGAGGATCGATGTCTCACATGCAGAAGGAATGGACTGACGTGCTCTGGGACACAACTTGTGTTGGGAAGCGATGGAAAACCGCGTTGTCAAGTATGTTCGACAAAGCGGTCGAATACTGAAGACGGGACTGGCACCAGACGGTGTTACTGGAGGAATGCGGCAGCTGGCATACTCACATTTGGGGATGCGAAACGAGCTGCTGGTCTGTCGTGAGTGGAAGGTACGTATAGTCAGCGTGGCCAGGAGGTGTGATGGGAAGATGGCACAGGTCTTGGAGTGGTAAGAGTTTGTAATGCGTCGAAAATGGCAAGACGTTGGACTATTCCAATTGTGCTGGATAGTAAGTATCTTTCAGATAAGTCGCATTCGCGGCGAGAAGAGTGAATGGTTGCGTAGAAGTACCTAGTTGAACGGGATCAGTGTAATGTCACAGTAATGTTACACTGCGATCAGACTTTTCTCACGGTACTGTTACCTGGTAATCAGCCTCAGAACCAAATTGTATCAGCTTGCAGTCATGTACTGAGCCACGTTGTCTGTAAGAATGATCAAGAACTTCTCAAAGGTTCGAACAGATTGCACAATTCGACTCGATGCCCGGTATGCTGATTAGGCGGCCCTATATCTCATGGTCAAGGATGGTATGAGACCGCACTATACACTTCTGTTTAACAGCTTCGCTGCGAAGACTATCATTGGTATGTAACCAAGGATGCCAAATGGATGCCATGATATGCGCTCTTATGATCGACCACAAGATTGCTATGCTCGTTGTTGCAGCACGAATGAACGTCATGCTCGCACAAGAATGAGCATTAATCCTTGTTTCCTCTAGCTTTCTCCAAGCAGGTTCTCTCGGGGAACTGTTCATATTCAAGATTGTGACCACATGTATGCGATGGCACTGAGTATGTATAGAGATAGAATTGGATCCGAAGTGAGTGTGGTTTTGAAGACAACCAGTATGAGTGCGGTGTAAGCGATCAGGAACTTGCACAGGTCGATGTACGTTGAACATCGGTAAGTATGACATATTGCTACAAAAGTGACCCGCAAATGAGAGACAGATACGTGGCTTTGGGGCCAGAGACTGTGAACAGCCATGTAGAGATCTCATCGGGCAAAGACAACGTTGTGAGCAAGAAATGCGGAAATCTTTAGTACGGAAAAAAATTGTACGATTTGTCAGAACAAGACCTTGCAGTGCGCTTGGAACGAGTCTAGCTGCTACTCTCTTCCTGAACGATATAAGTATATGTATTGCCTGTGAGAGCAGGGATTAACTCACTAGTCGTCCTCCATGTTCTTCATATCTGAAAATGTAAGGTTTCCTCTTTCTCTATTTGTCATCTTCGTCAGATTGACACATGCACGCTGCTCTCACTAACGACAAAGGGCAAAGTTGATCTTGTACAGGACATGGCAATCGATCAGGTATGCCCGGGCGCGCTGTATATAAAGTACGTCAGTCTCACAGGGGTACTGGTCTGCTGTTTTGATAGCCCACTTCCCATTCTTGTAAACCCATCGCTCATGGCTAAGATTTGCTTGTGCTTGCTTGGCCATAGCATCTCGTATCCTTATCAGTCGGTCGACCTTCATCTCAATAACAACTTGCAGGCGCTGTAAGCGTCGGATCTCGTAGGTCACGATACTCGGTATAAGGTCTTCGACAAGGTCTTTTTGCAGGATCTTGGCGTAAGCGTCAAGCCCGGAGATAACATTGTGAGCTAGGCGAATGGTGTCAGAGAGTGTCGCCTCTGGATCATCGGTAGTGACGAGTGGTTTTTGCTGAATTTGGCTTTCGTAGCCATGTAATGGATCCTCGGCTGAGCTCTGCTCGACCTGGGGCATGATTGGACGAGGTTCGGAGACAACCATATCTTGAGCGGTATGCATGTATGCAGTATCGTGGCTAGTAATCAGATGCTAGAATACCTTGTGTCTTTTGAGATTGTGGTTGTATTGGAACGACAATAACCCTCTTGCGACAGTATATGGGAGTTCTAGGTAAATGACGATCTTTTGTGTGAACGATGCCATTGTCTCACTGAACAATATCCTTGGATCTTAGGATTGACATGACAGACGTTCGACAAACAAAGACAGCGTTTTGCAATAAGCAACGGTGCTGTCAGACATTATGTTCATGTCTTGTCTGACAAAGACTATGGTCAAGTCGTGGTCTGGGAGGTTCTTGGACTGATACCGTGCCGGCCGAGAGGTACGCTCTCCGTCCACTCAGTCTTGATTGCTAGGGCCATGACTTGGTTGTACATGTCAACTTCCAGCTTTGTCATCTTCTTGCTCGGCCATTCATACGTGAAGCGCAAGGCTGACACGTCTCTGGTAATTGGGAACTGCGGTCCGTCTTCTGATTCCAGGGAATGCATAGCACGGCCACGTATTCTTATGGACACATCGACTGAAATTGGATAGAAACGTTTGAGCTTGGAGTGATTGAGGAGGGTGCCGAGCTTCATGTTGTCTGAGCAACAACTGGGCTGCACATGGGTCATTGACATGACTCGAGAATACCGATCATTGGAAACCTCGCCGAGGCTTTGATTCAGCAGAAGTTGCCTCGAGCCAAACGTATTGAGCTGCTCGCGGTAGTTGGGCTGGCATTCTCGTGGCCACAATGTTTGAGCAATTCGAACGTTTTGTAACTTCGGAAATTGTTCTAGTAAGTCAGTCTCCAGTAAACGGCTGAGAGCGTACTTCGCGTCAATAGTTATCGTTTTCAAATGTGGCCGTATGGTCTCAAAGGATAGGTCGATGGACTGGGGTGACGACCTCGAGAAAGCGGCCGCCAACCGCTTTGGTTCGGTTTGCGTAGAGTGATGGCACTCTGGTGGTGCTTTCAGTTCGACTTTGATAGATTCAATCTGAACCAATTTCGTGCCTTCTTGCTCGAACAGTCTACACACTCGAAGAAACGATAAGTTTTTGTGATATTCAGGCCACGTGGCCCAGCATGAGGACGAAATGAAAGATTCACAAAACCTGAAGGTCAGGCCGACATCGTCGAGAAGGTACTTGAAGATCTCTGCTCGAATCTCTGAGGGCAGTGTCAGAATCGGACATGACTCTTTTGGTGCAGGTGCTTCTATTCTCTTCAGGCAACCGCGCTCTGGTTCTTTTCTGGGACAAAGCTTTGTACTACAAGTAGGAATATTCGAGATGCGAAAGAGTCTCATTTTGAGGTTGTGATGTCAATGGGGAATACTAGGTCAGTCTTACTGAATTAGTGGGGCAGATTTTGTCGATCAGCGCGAATGCTCGTCCGAATATATGGACAAGTGCGATGTTGAGATGATGACAAACACAGGTTGGTGAAGCGCCACAGCGTGCGAATCCTGGTCACTTGAAATGCCGTGATATTGCGACACAATCCGGAAGATGGCAAGTCTGGGATCCTTTGACGTTGAGTTCAGCCCCAGGATAATCGCGCTCGAGTGGCTGCCGGCGAAAGTACCGAACCCCAAACAACTTGTTGGCGGGGCCGGGTGAATTTCAACTTCAACTTCAAGTTGTTTCGAGATTGAAACCACGAATCAATGAGCACAATCTCGAAACGTCGGTTTCTAGGCTGCACCCACCACGTTGCACGAATATTTGAGACTATGATCACGCTCTCTCTGAGAAACGACCATTGTACTGCTGGTTGAGACCTGGAGTGAGGCCAACAACGAACATTTTTTCATACTTACGCTTCCCACAATACTTGCTCCCAATGTCTGAGGACTCAACAGCTTGTTTATAGCGAGACGTATTGTCAGGTTTCTTTTACAGGGTATATCTACGAGGTATGTCAACACTGCAAGATATGCGTCACTTAAATCGGTGGCAGAGCAAAACGTCTGTGCATGGTGTATTTGATAGAGGAGAGCAGAATTGGACATACGATAGGTCCAGCATGCATACAGAAGTAATCTAGCTCTTGACGTACACAATCCTCAAGCCGTTCATCTTGCCAGGAGCCTTTTCAGCCACGCTTGTCGCTCTAGTGTTGGGTTTAGTTATGCTCAGATCCTGTCTACAGTTGCTACTGTATGCATTTCGACGCAGCCTTTGGCTGGAAACGAAGAATTTTCACTTGCATTCCTGCTCCTTGGTAGCTGTAGCGCCTGCGCGCAGTAATAGTGTTCCATCCACATCCCTACAGCAGCGAGATATACATGCCCAATGAAACGAAAGCGGAAGGAAGACGGAGAAAACAGGGCGACATCGCACTTTCCTCATATGTGAACGGACATCGTTCCTCCCTTACCGTCTCTTGTGGCCAGGGCATCGTGCATTATTGCTGGTCGAAGTATGGGCTAGTCACCCTCGTACTTTCTTTTCGCAGCAGCCTCCGCCCGCGTCGACCAGTGCTGCCACCTATGACCGTTGTTGACGCGGGTGCTTCTGACTGCTTAGTGAACATTTCAATGCCCGAATCAGTGTAGCCGCTGTCATGCGATGCATGTGACTCTCTACTACCCGTCTGGGTGTCATCGTTCTCGGAGTCAGCGGAACCATCGACGTTCATCGATGTGATTTTGGATTTTGCGCCACGAGCAGGCGTGCTTCGTGTCTTCTTCACTGACGATGTGGGTGCTTCTTGCTGTGTTGCAGTCTTGCGTGGTCTACCACGAGGTCGAGGCTTCAATTCAGGTGCAGTAGTACCATTCTCTCCTCCATTGTCGTTAGAAGCGACTGTAATGGACTTGCGCTTCGCCGTTTTCTTTGGTTTCGAGGCGGGCACGGCAGCACTGGATTCTTCGTCGTCCTGAAGAAAACCACCAGCTGTATCTCTGGGTGTTCGCGTGCTTCCCAGATCATCTTCATCGCTATCGTATAGAATTGGTTCAGGCCCAGGTGCAGAGGCAGACTTCTCCGACAGGCGTGGAGGTGACACAGGGGTTGGGTATCCTTGGCTGTAATCGGGACTGTAATAGTCTTGCGATGCGGAGATATTTGGTAAACCCCTTCGGTCCGTGTCCGATTCAGCGAAGAAGTCCAAGGTCAGTTCTTCGCGTTGATTGGCATCGTCCTCATGATCAACGAGAAAGCCGCCACCGAATTCATGATCATTCTGATCTGGCTCAACGCCCGTGGTATGATCCTCCTCGTTAAGCTGAATAGGGTCGTCCTTGACACGACCTGATTGAAGATCTCCTCGGTCGGAAGGTAATCCATATTCCTCTTGCACTCGATCGCGTATTCTGAGCCCGATCACCATCTTGCGCCAAGTCTCAAGGACCAACTTCTCCATCTTAGTCTCCTCTTCTTCGTTCCATGTCCGCCATGCATCTCGCACGACCTTCTCATTCTCCTTGGCGATCACTACACCCTGAATAACCGGAACAGCCATTTTGTTACCAAACTCGAATCCGACGACCGCCTCTGCAAAGTCAATCTCGAGCTTCTTGCACAGGCGTACACATCCCTTTAATGGTAGATGGACTGCACCTTTCGGCACCATGCTGGGCACAAAGCAATCGATGTTACCATATGAGTTCTTTGGTATGTGACCATCTTTGATTGGAGGTGGTATGATATATTCTGTTTGTTCCTCGCTGTATAGACCTTGCATCTGCTTCTCGCCGGTACGAATGAGATGCTCTTCGGCTTCTCTTTTTCGCGTCAGAGTCACTGCACGTACAGGCGCGTACTTCATAGGAGCTTCCCCTGCTCTCGGCACTCGACCTTCCTTGTGCCAAGATTCAGCTGTCATGACTCTTCGAACGTCCGAGCGCTTGTAGACTGCTATCTCCTCCTGCTTCTCACCCTTGCCAAGATTGAAATATCGGTCAGGCTCTGCGCCAACGATCAGTGCCTCTTCACGTCGTAGATGTTTTTCAATCACAAATTCTGTCGATGCCTTGAGGCTTTGCAATGTGTCGCCTTCAAGCTGTTTCTTCTCAGGCTCAGCGGGTACTAGATCAGTAGCATCTTCCGTGTCATCAACGGCAGTACGTTTGCGGTCGGACCGCCGGTAGGCGCTGAGAACATGCTTGAACCAGTCATACTGCTCACTTCGTTTGACCTTTCCACGTTTGTCGTGAATCTGCACCTTTTCAATTGGTACACGAAAACCTTTCGTCTTTCCAGGCCAAAGTCTCTTGCGTAGATATCTCACCGTAACGTCCTTGGCAGAATAGTCTGAAGAGTAAGCCACGACATACGCCATGACTTGCCGTGTCTTGTCCGCTTTAGCCCCTTTGGGTTCAAAAGCAGCTAAGGTCTCAGCAGAGGTGGCCACTGCATTCTCGAGCACAAGGGGTGACACGGGGTAGACCTTGGATGTGATCGGTGAAATAGCCTCTGCCCAGTATACTGGAAAGAGCAGGTCTCTGTCGTACTTTGCTGGTCTGGCTTTGGGCATAGCTGGTGTTACGTCGACTACTGATTCATCATCCGTCTCCATCTTTGTGTCATCCTCGACATCAGTATCCAGATCGATGGGAGCAGACTTGACTCCTGCTTTGCGTGATTGTGCTTTGCCTTTCTTCTTAGACGCCTCTGGTTCGCTTCCAACATCGCTGTCCTCAGATGACTCGGGATCTATGATCTTTCGTGGTACCATCTCTTCAGCTTTGGTGAAACCGAAACCTGTCGGCTGCAGTGAAGCAACTAGTCGTGCCTCAATACCAATAGCTCTCAACAAAGCCGTAAAGAGCTGCGCGCCTATGTCTCTAGAGCCTCCACATTTTTCTGCCAGATTGCGAAAATGCTGCAGGCTTTGGATTCTTTCTCCATGTTTCGCAGGATGGTGCTTGTCACTGCGGTATGATTCAATGTCCTTGCGCAGGATAGCCCTTGTGCTGTAACCACGCTTTCTTAGACCGGGAGCTGTGATTGCGAATCTCTTCTTCCAATAAGCAGCAAGTACTTTCAATAGACTGATGATTGGATCGCCAGAGCTCATATCTGGTTTGCCCTCCTCGAGTCTCTGGCTTGGACGACCCCAGTCCCGCTCGTTTCGTTCTCCGTTGGCCTTCCACTTCTTGATCTTCTTCTTCTTGTCCTTTGACAACCGCTCCTGTGACTCAACAGTCAGCCCACTGGCTCTCCTCCACTTCTCAATCTCTTTTGTAATCTGTGATGGTAGCTGTTTCAGCAGAATATCGTGCACTTTCTTATCGTTGACCCACTCATTTCGCTTTGCATTGTGCCATAAAAGGAACTGAACATGCATTTGATGAGCCCACATCCGAGCCTGCTTTTCACGTTTCGAAGGACCTTTCTTGGTCGTGTTTCGAGCGCTGAAGTAGGGTTCCTCGTCCTTGTCCACGGTGATCTTTACATCTTTGAACTCGCGCTTTGAAAAGTCAGGGGCGACAGGATGAGCTGGAGTATCCTCCCATTCTATGTCCTCGTCCTCGTCATCGTCTTGCTTGCCAGCATGAGCCAACCTGTGGTAACTCGAGGGCTTGCTGGGACCAGCAACATCCTCAAACTCGTCACTATCAACCTCGCTCAAGGTCGAATCAGAGTCATCACTACCGACAGTGAATCTGCTGATCTTCTTCTGCAGTGCTGGAGGGGGTCTGGATGCGCTTGGTGCTCCAGTCTTTACTCTTTTCGCGGGTGGAGGAGCAGGCACGGGTGAAGCGGAACGTCGTTTTCGTCCAACGAAGGGTGGCATCTTACAGCACTCGAGTTCACATACTCCGTGACACAGGATATTCTCTACTTTCACTCGAGCTCCTTCAATTTGCCGAATCTCGCTATGAGTGAAAATGAGGATCAATAAGGATCAGTGACGTATGCGGAGCCCAAAGCAGACGCGGCAGGAGCCACTCGTGTCGCGAATCTAACAGGTAAGAACGCGTCGCGAGATGGGTCGCATTCTGGGTCCACATGAATCTTGGAAAGCTCAAGCATAGACAGCTGACTGCAAGCTCTTACGTATTTTAATCCGATGTAGGATGGAACGAAACACCATTCACCGATCTCAATCACGAACGTGTGCTCGGACATCGACGACGCAAATGATGAGGAATGTTATCAGCTTTCTCCTCCTGTTCGGGATATGCTGGACTGAAACAAATCCAAGCTGGAAACGCTTGAGAAGTGTACTGTGCCGCAGACAAGCACGATCTTCAGGAATGCTCACAAAAGACTCACAAGGACGAGTGGGGACCGATGAAGACTAGACGCAGCAAGGGTACTGAAATGTCAATGTCAATACCTAAAGTTCGGAACCACCTTGCTATACGAGCTCGTCTTCGCCGTTTCGCTGTTCCCAAACACCAACTCGCACTCCTGTCCCTCATTCACACGTATGCTGACAGGTTCCTTGAACGTCCGCATGGTCTCCACTCCTACACTCGTTCTTCCAAGATGTGTAGGAGGTCGAGAATTCAGAGCTAGCATGAACAGCTCGGCGATTGAGTCCCAACTGCTTCCTGCCTTACCAGTAACGAAGAGGAAGATAAGGTAAGCCAAAACCACAACACAGTAGACAATCAATACTGCTAAGGCCAAGCACACTGTGGTTCCGGTGCTGTTGTAGCCTACTCCATGCCATATAAGTTCCATCTTCGAGACGTGAAGATCATTGTACTGCTGTAGCCAGTTAAAACATACTATGTCAAAAGTGGGATCGACCTCAGGCGTCCTGAGGTAAGTGGAGAGCTTTCCAAAACGTTGATTACTGGCGAGGTCGTCTAGCTCGTTTTTGGGCCAGCATTCTGCGACAGAGCCGGACTTGGTATGCCAATCTGCCAGAAACGCCGCCACAGAAACGCTCAAAATCTCGTTGGCATTCCAGTCGTTTGACTCACTGTTCAAGAGGTTGTGTATGGTCGGAGCGAACTTGGTTAAACGACGTGCCCAACCTGGATCAATCTCAATTCTTGTCTCTTTTGGAAAGTCATGTATAAATTCACTTGCCCCGTCTGGCGTAGGTATGTATCCATTAACAAGTTCTCCTAGGAGTTCCTCGTCAAAAACGTTCGCGGAAGCCACGTTGACCTTCTCAGAACCTTCGCCGCGCCATTCATAGGTAGCATCCGACCAGATCGCGTCTACAGAGCAGCCTTGTATCGACCCCAACCCGCCCAGATGGCTGACACCACTCCATGTGGTGAATGAACCGACCATCACTAGAACCGAGGGACGAGGTTGGCTGATAGTAGGAGCGCTTGTCCAGACGATGTCAACGTTCGCATTCTTGTCGGCGATAGCGAGAAAGTCAGAGATGCTCATGAAATCCTGCAGACCAGTGTCGGGAGGGAAGGGAACGTAGCTGCCGTTGGTAAACTCAGAAATGTTGTGGCCTGACCTATTCCCCCACATATCTGCCTCACGACAGGTAACTTGTACTCGAGGGACTTTGCCTTGGAATTTCATCGTTCTCGTGCCTGTGATGCTGTCCACCAGAACGCCGCATGACGACAAAACGTTCACAATTTGCGCACTGGGAAAAGATGTCACAGGTCTGTAACTCAACCTCGATCCAGTATACCAAGCGTCCTCGTCGTAAATCCATCTGCGAGGGCTGCGTCGAATATTGCCGGAACTGACTGCGACCCAATCTTTTGACGAGGAAGAAGCCTCGCTATTGGTAAGGAGTTGAAAGATTTGGTTGTCTATCGTAGCCGAGTCACTAGACCGCTGTAAGTGACCATGACAAATAAATAAAGAGCTATGGACAAAGTGTAACATACTTGAGTGGCTGGTGATCATGACCAATGGACATGGGATAAGTGAGTGGCAGATCTGAGAAGTAGTGGACGTTGAACATGGTCTGGTTAATGGTCCGTGGAATCATCGCTATGGCACTGGAAGGTCCGACCAGACCCGCCAAGATCATGGAAGCGAACAAAGAACATAGTAAGAAAACAATTCGAATGCTGCCGAGTCCAACGCTTGTGATGGCTGCCCAATACTCCAACGACCAAAGGTACGATATGAAGGTTGTTTGTGCAGGAGCAAATATTGTGCCGAGGGGAAGTCCATTCCCAAGTAGCTCTCGTCTTACTAGGCCGAGAGTTATTGCTGCTAACGATGTTTGCATGAGGACTTCGTGCAACTTAGCACAAAACTGCAATCCGGTAGATAGTGTGGGGTCCAGTATTTGCCCAATCCTCCTGCCAACCAAATTAATGGTTATGATGGCGACTGCGATGCACAACGGTGGGATGTGTAACCAGGAGAACAGACTTGCGGTGACACGGTCATTGTAAACAGCTATTTTGGCGCCTTCGTGATGTCGTTTCCATGCTGTTGCCCCATTGAATAACTGAAGTCCGACAGACCTGAGAAAGACGTGTAATGTTCGGCCTTTCTTGACAATGGAGGAGGGCGACGACTCGGCAACGAGGTTGTATCTGCCAAAACCGTTTGAGCTCGCAACGTTGTTGACCCTGTTATCCGTCAGTCGCTGTCACAGTCAGCAGTGCCTGGCTTTGACCTACCTGTCCATCTCTTCAGGACTAAATCAGGTCGAGGTGGCTCGTGAGAGTGCTTTATCAGATATAGCCAATTAGTCTGACACTTGCGACACCGACACTCGCGATTTCAGCAATACCAAAACATAGAGATGAGAAGTATTCAAGATGTCCTTCGCCAGATCGTAGATATCTCAGAGGTGGGGAGATGCTGCTACAATCCGTTGGCAGCTTTAATGTCTCCTAAGCCTGCTTGCTAATTCTGTGGTGAGGAAAACAGGGAGGAAGGCGGAGCATAAGGATGTATGAACCGTGTCTAAGTCACAGTCGCCAACAGACTAATGTATATTGATAGTGCGGTCAGTCCGGCAAGGTGGACCACTCCAAGATATGCATCGCAACAGGGAGTACCCAGTATTTTCGAGCGTCCCCACTACGTATCAGTGCGACCTTGAGGCTCTGCGTGGAGTCGAGGTGTTGGTTTCGATACCTCGCCAAGAGAGCTAAGCAGGATGAAGACAGGATCATGGGGTGATACAAGTGTAGGGGCTGGAAGGAAACTGGGGGCTATTGACATCGCGCCTACTCAACACTGTCAGCGATGCAAGCAATGACGTGCTAAATTGGTCCATCACTCGGTGTTCATGGTACGTCTGTTGCAAAAAACATGACTTTTAGTGGCTGAGTTCCGCATTCACATAAAACAAGTGATACCAGGTGGGAGTCTGGTAGGTGTTTTGAACACAAATGACAAACTGGAACACTTCCGGAAAACTGCTGCCTCGGGCATGTTTTGGGAAACGAATCTATTGTCCATGCTATTTCGAAAAAGTAGCATCATTGCAGCAGAATCTTAAGTGTATATCGAGTCTACACCTTTCAGATCTTGTTGTCGGATTCAGCCCAAAACATCTCTTTCAACACTATTGCAACCACAAATCCACTGTTGTAGTAGTCAAATCATGACCTCTCCACGTAGCTACCATTGCCTCTGCACAACCCTAATCCTCACCACTTCGCATCCATTATCCTCTTTGCCGATACGTGCACCTCCAGCTCTGGACAAAGCAACCGTCCTCTCTCTTCCATCTGGTCAGGGGCACAGTGTCTTGCGGAACGTCACGTCGGAACGTCAAGTCATAATCATAAGGCGCGAGGATGGTTTCGAAAAGAGGATCTTGCTGCGGTGTCAGAGGTGCGAGTTGATCGTGGGGTACAGGTTGGACCAGGCACATTTCGAGCACGGACACGGAGGAGTAAAGGCGGATGAAGTTGTGTATATTCTGCCGGGAGGATTAATGAGTACGGAGGAGATGAATGCGGGAAAGGCTGGGAAGGAGGATGGACGGGTATTGATCGCGCAGCCATTGTAGATGGCCGCGAGGAGGATGTAGATGTGGTAGTATAAATTCTCGCCTGCCTGAGATAGTACATGAACTGGCCATTGCCTGGTGGCCATGCAGGGATACTCGCACAACGCATGGTGTTTGCCGATCATGCTGAAAGCAACGCTGGTGTTCTCTCGATAAAAAGACTTCAATGTTCATGTACAACATTTCCTGCTCCTATACCAAAACTCCACCTTTGACCATACAATGCAAATCGTTTCCTCGTGCAAGATTGCTTTAGTTCGCCAGAATCGTCCTCACGAGCTCCATATAGTTTATCTCGCCAGAGCTTGTGTCAACGGCCTTGAGGAGCTCGTCCACCTCTTCGTCGCTCATTTTCTCCCCCAGGTTTGTCAGAATGTAGCGTAATTGACCGACACCAATGAAGCCAGTCATGTCTTTGTCAAAAACCTGAAAGCCGCGGCAGTACTCTTCTGGCTCGCCTGGGTCTTTGAAACCTCCTGGACGGTTGAGGACTTTCGAAAAGGAGTCGAAGTCAACTACGGCCGGATGTCAGCTCATTTCTTCGGTATGCTATTTGTATGGCGGACTTACAGTCGCCACCCACGCTCTTCTCCAGTTCTCTTATCTCAGAAAGTGTAGGATTCTGACCGCATGCTCGTAGGAGGTCGCCCAAGTCTTCGAGAGGAACTCTACCATTGCCGCGCTTGTCGAATAGCGAGAACGCTTCTTTGTAATTTGTTGAAGTCTGTGAGGCCATCTTGTCAGACAATTTCGTGATAGTAAAGATAACGACCCAGATCGCAGGAAACGACGAGTTGTTTGAAGAAAGCAAAAGCTGTTTGTTTACGGGACAAGAAAGTTCTCGGCTCGTCGCAACAGGAATTCCAGTCGTTTGTTTTGCTCGTCCGGGATTTAGGGAACGGCGCAGTCCTCACAGCGGATCACATGCAGGATTGGAGAAGTGCGACTTACCATTTTAAAGGGAGTTTACGTGAGGTTCTCGACGGTTGCCAAAGGACTTATGGATCGTGCAAAGGTCAATGTATTTCCTCGTAGCAGAGTTGTTGAATTCTACATACAAAGGGTCAGGAGCAGGCAAAGACCGAGAAGGAGCGATGTGCATGTGGATCATTCTGCTGGCAGGGACTGACTTCCGAGCAGCACTTTTGTTTGTGAGTCGTGACTGCCAAGCGCTGCCCGGGCAACCGTCAGCTCCTGCCAAGAGTAGAGAACCATGTTTTATGTGGCTCAACTTGAGCATGTCGAGCAGTGTTGGGCTCAAACAATGATCCTACACTTGCTAGTAGACATATCGGCTATCTACGGGCACAGCTAAAGTTGATTATCGCAAGTTTAGCTCATCTTCTGCTAGAAATGGTCGCATGCATCCGATGCCTATAATGGTCTAGCAGATCAGTCCCAGTGCAACCAGTTCACCTACCAACCACTCAACTTGAAGCACTCGTCTTCCTCGCCACCCAGTGGCTGCACCTGTAGACATGCTGCAACATGCTTGAAGGATCTTGGATATAGGCTCCAGCATTTGGGGGCAAAGTCTCCTGGAAGATGACTTCGAATCCCATACGCTGCACCAGAGTCATCACCTCCTCTTCAGTCAGCTCGAATGAGCCAGGTTCGGCGATACCAGTAGAATCCTTTGCTACGTTTTGTGTGTCGTTCTCTTCGTCCACATGCACATCATGCTTATCAGTCAGTCGATCTTCAAAGTGCCAGAGAAGAGGTCCGATATTGATCCATAATCCATTCTCCCCCAAACAATGGTGTATTGTCTCGATGTATCGGATCACATTTGGCGCTGTATCAATAAAGTACACCGTAGCCACCACATCGAACGAACCAGCACTTTCGGCTGATGTATACGATGTGATAAAATCTCCTGCTGTCATGCTCATGTTACCAATGGGAAGACCTGCCTTCAAATTTTCACTCATTGCCGTGCTTGGATGCACATCCGGAATGGTAACAGATCGTAACTGATTAGCGCGACTTGTGTGATTATTGAAGCTATTTATAAACGGGTAGAGCTTGTATTGGTTAGCGTACTTGGTGGTATTCAATACAAAGTTTGATGACAACAGCTGATGGTATGATATCTCGTTGCCTTCAGCTGTATAGCCGGCTAGACATAGTTCGAACAACAGCCGTCCAAGTCCAGCACCTGGTAGGAGGATTCTGGTGTTGGTCACAGGACTGTCCAGGTAACTCTTCACATCGTGCAAGATAGTGTCGAGAACTGATTTGAGCTCTGCCTCAAATCCTTCGCGCGACCAGTCTCGCCAAAATTGCTTGAGAGTGGAATGTGCTTTGTCAAGATCTAAAGGCCTAGCTGTGTCGTGCCAATTGTTCCAGCTATCAATGTGCGGCTGTGCCGGCAGATCGAATGTTTCCAGCCCTAATTGAAGAATTTCATTCTCAATATCTGCATTCTCATCTATCGCATCATCGATCGCGCTTAGATTGTCCAGGAAAAGTGTTCCGGGCGAGTTCAGGAGATCTTGATGATTCTTAGGTAATGCGTAAAAGTTCTGCCGTCGTCGGTGAGTGGTGCCGAAATGGGTCTGCTTGCGGTACTGGCTGTATGTGTGGTGAATTAGTCGTTGATATGGCACTAGGGAAGTCTCGACATATCTCACTGTTAAACAGTACAAGGAGGAGTCAAAAGGTGAAGCGAGGGTGAGGACCACGATTTGGGACGACTGACAATGGGCGTGATCGAGACCAGCCGCAAGCCTGGAAACCCCCTTCACGACACAAACTTATCACAAAGCAGATGAGAAGTCGCTTACTCAGATGCGCGTTCCAATTTTGTGTTTACCTACCGAAACGAATCTAAGACGTTGAATATCGCTCGTCTTTCGCCAGCGTCAGCAAGTGGCCCCGAGTCAAAGGGTTGCTTTGCCGTAGCTGATTCTTCCATTTTTATCACAGGTATGTAATTCAAGAATTGGAACGTGCTCAGTTGATATTTATGGTGTCTGAAGTGAGTCGAACAAGGTATAGCAACGCCTTGACAAGCACTTGATCTGCCAAGTCGGAAATAGTTCAATATTCGAGAGAACGATAACTTCAATCCCCCAATTGTGGGTCAAATTACTGCTGCGAGTCGTGCTTATGGCGCTTGCACCGGCAACTCCCGCCCTACTGAACGGCATTCGTCCGCTCCTGCAGGTTTAAAATTGTGTAAGAGTGAGGAGTGTTACTTCGAGCACACCAGACATCAGGAACAGAACCATTATTTTTGAACGCAACAACGCACTTTTTAATGCCCATTATGGTCGCTACCATTAACGCTGTCGAGATCTCTTTTCCAGTACCAAGAGCGCCCTACGCTATACTTCATGGACACCTCACGTTCGAGGCAGGCTACACGATGATACACTTGACCACTTCAGAACTCGGTGAAAGCGGTGGATCTTTGGCATCCTTCGGTAGTTTTGTATATGCAATGCCGGATGTAGGACTAGGTATGGTGTATGTTAAGTTCCAAGCTGACAGTGTCCCAGCGCACGAACGAGAAGCAAGTCTTGAGTACGACGTTAGTCGCCACTGGCGCGAACGTTGACTATGCCACAAGACTTGCAAAGATCTTGGCGCGGAGAATGCAACTCCCTGTCTACGTTGGATGTAGCATGAATTTCGTTGGAACCATGCCGGAGGAAGAGATCGAAGGTCTGACTTCTCTCGTGCAGAAAATTATGATTAGATTCAGCAGGAGCAAGCTAGTCCAGCAAGGTACGAGTTAAAAGACCTTAACTACGATGAACGAGACTGCACTTGACGTCTTTGCAATGACAATGGCTAAACATCCTGCGCTACTTACGTATCTGCATGCACGACTTCCGCATCACATGCGAACCGAAAGCCGAATGAAGTGCAACAACATCCCTGCCGCAAAAGTCGGGCAGATATAATTTTGCTCCGGACTGTGTGGCTGTCTGAGGTGTTATGCATCTGACTGCAGATCTGCGATATCCTCAGAAGCACAAGACTGATCAACACTGTGGTTCAAAACGAGGTCAGGAACGATTGTCACCAACATGCAGATAGCGTGGGTCCATTGTAATACATCATCAGCTCGAATAGCAGCTTGGGCTCACTACGCTCATTCGCTGGTCGATTGGTTTACATGTTCTGTTCGTACAAGTAGTTACTACTGCAATGCAATGCGAGCTGCAAATCGCCGATCCGGCCCGACTCGAAAACAAATGGTATTTGAGGAGTCACAACTTTGACTGTCCCGCCTGCAGCTGTAACGAACTACGAGTAGCGCAAATCGGCGCGAAAGACTTCTGCGAGGAGACGAAAGCCGAAATGGGGGAAGAGAAAATGAGATATCCGTAGAGTCGAGGAAGAATGTCATTAAGAGGGCCTTGCCGACAACGACGCATGTCGAGCGGTGAAAGTGAAACCATAAGCTATGCTGGTTTCCCGCTGTGGATTCAAGTGGGGACGAGTGGAACTAAACCGTTGAGAAAGCAGTCGATCAATCCAACTCCGGACGTTCGGCAATGGTCAGGTGAACCAGGCGAAGCGGGTGAAGCACAGGTGAGGCAGGTGCCAGACGATCGTGTAGATCAATGAGCTTAGCATTTACCAGTAGTAATCTTGTTGCCCAAGCTCTCGCAATTTGCTCGAATCTGGCGATAGTGCTCGCTGTATCTGATACTGCAGTTGGACGGAATGTCTGATCCTCTGAGTCTTCGTCAGCTATCGTCGGATCTAGATTCCTAGGTTCCACAACGGTCGGGGAGGGCTCGACGACCCTGCATCCACTTAGTGCGTTTCAAGTTCACACTCGCAATTTATGCTGGTTATGCGCTTTTGCGGTCTAGATTGTCGTGGTGGAAAAGCGAGACAGATCTGCATACAGCACCTCAAGCCAGAGTGAGTTCGAGAGCTCATCCTGGAGGGCCGGATCTTGTTTGATCGTACAAGCACAAGCATTGTCCTGGTAAACCCCAATCTTTACCACGACGCCAGTCCGTTGTTGAATAGTACATAATACGCCAGCAGAAGCGGCACAAGCAGGACGGAGGTGTTTCGCTCCATTCCCGTCATGTGCTCCTACCAAGTCTCATTCAAATTGTCCGGCGCACGGCAAGCGCCATTGTGCATGTCGAGCTAGACCAATTGCCGAAACGCAGCACAGACATACGGTAGTGGTAGATCATCTTTAGCCCCGAAAGGTGTGCATATTTTAAGGCTTTGACAAGTCTTGGTCAATGATCATCGCTGTAATCAGCGATCCACCAGAAACGTCCCGTATCGTGTAAGGATTGAAAATATCTGGACAGCCAAAAGCAGAACCCTGGTTCCCAAAACTTACCCTCACAGAGTCTCACCCACCCGTCTCCTCCTCCACTTCAACTCGAGCAGTCAGGTTCGATGAACATGCCATGTCATCGCAGATTGACAACATTGCGAGGCCTTCTATACAGGAAGCTTCCCGCAGTCGCCGCGTAAGCTTCGGGCTCATGATCGGCATGGCAACGGTCGCCTCTCAGTCGGCTCACTCCTAGGGGCGACGACACAAAGTTTCAGGACAAATTTAAAATGTCCAGAACTTATAGCTTGCTAGCGTCGTTGAAGGACCATTGGCTGGTGGATTGCGGTTCCACCCCTCCGGATCTTCAGCAGACCACTTCCAGTCGGCACATTGCCGTTGAATTTGGGATGCTGGAGAGGCATCTCTCTTGCATCGCGCATTGGACAATTTGTTCGTCATGAAAGAAACCTTTACTGCTCGCAACTGTGGCGTTCACAGGTTCGTGAACTCTTTTACCGAGACGCCACGCACGTTTCGAGAGTGGCCACCACTGCTGAATGTCGGCCTTTCTCGTCGACTTTGTGGGAGCTAGACTCTGGGAAATCATCAAGAGACTGACGGCAAACGTTGAACGAGTGACAAGTCCTGTAAATGATTCAGGCGAAGCTCACTCCACAGTAGCCAAGGCTGCGATTGTGTACGCTTTCTGCAGAATTGGGCTCCGCTTGCAATCGATTGGGATGGGTTCAAGGATGTGTGTAATCACACCTGAGTGTTTGTATCCAGAGCAAACGGTCTTCCTTATGATCTTTTGAACATTTTTGAAACTTGGCAGTGCTTCGTGGAACTGAGCATTCGCTCAAATCTCGTCGCCGGCTTTGGCTGCTCTATTAACCCCGCTCTGTCTCGCTGCTGATAGAGCGCGACAGGAACGCAATCCTCGAAGAACTACACCATATTGGTTTTTGACCAGATGCAACATCACGAGTACCCCATCCGAACACAACCAGACGAAAGCGAATACATTGAAAGACATCGAACACGTCTTCCAACAATCGTCGCCAGTTCTAGTCCAGAAAGTCATGGCAGTGATGGAGTCTTTGCTCAAAGGGCGGGACCAAGCCTACGGCCTTTTCGTTCGACACCTGATACTGGACAGGTGTCGCCTGCGGAAACAAACTTGCTAGCACACGACTACTACAATGCTGGCTCGGGAGCGACTGGCGTTTCTCACGTGGACGCTCTAGGTCAGGTCATCGTGCCCAATCCGAAGCGCGCCTATCGTCAACGCAGGAAGGACCCTAGCTGCGACGCCTGCCGAGAACGAAAGGTCAAAGTAGGTCTCTGACCTTCGACTGTAACGAAATCCCTAATTCCTATAGTGTGATGCTACGGAGACAACAAGCTGCACCGAGTGTTCGAGCCGTAATGTCCGATGTCAGTTCACCAAGGACTCCAATCGGCGCATGTCTTCTATCAAGTAAGCAGGGCTATCCAGCGATGGTTCAAAGACTTATCTGACACAGTACAGACAGGTGCAAGATCTGGAAAGGCAGTTAGTTGAGGCCAGAACTCAATTAGATCTCATCCGAGCATCAGAAAATGTTGCAGAACAGCGGGCGCAACGCGCACCACCCTTTCTGGACCCCGAAATACAGGACATAAGTCGATCACCTCGACGTATGCTCAAAGCGCGCACACCACAAGACCTGTCTGTGATCCGACTTCAGTTAGCTGATGTTGGTAGAGGTGTTTTGAGGCCTCCCATATCGCCTCTTGTCCCAGACGAGCCGGACCACTGCAAACTTCCTCTGTCTATCCTTCCACCTCGCAATATTGCTCAGCATTGTTTGGATATCTACTTGCAAAGTGTTCACAAACGTTGTCCCATTGTAAATTGGCCACAGTTCTGCGAACGATTCTGGAGTCTCTATGCTGGCGAAGCGACTTCCGATGTCTCTCGGGAGGTCATTACGATGTCGTTCGCCATCCTCGGGCTCGGCGCATACTCTTCGCCAGATATTCGGGTACGGGGCGAAAGCGAAGGCTTTGTTCAGGTGGCATTTCAAAACATGAACCTCTGGGATAACAGATTCGGTGCGAATCAAGGGCCTGTGTCACTTCTCCTTAGCATATATATGCTGGAAGCCAACATGAGGTCGAATTCTCTGATCTGGCTAGGATGCGCTACACGAATCGCACAAGACAGAGGCCTGCACATACAAGGAGGGTATTGGTCAGCCATTGATGGGGAGATGCGCAAGAGGATATGGTATTCTCTTTACGTTTGTGACAGGTGAGTTACTTATCATACGCAAGAAACGTGCTTACACAGGGACAGACTCGTGGCAATGGAACTCGGTAGACCGATGCTCATCGCGGACGAAGACTGTGACACAGAATACCCACAACTGCTCGAAGAGGAGGAATACATTGCCGACGTTTTCCATCCACAGAGACCCACACTGCTCCTAGCATCTGTACATGTGTGTCGACTGATCGCACCATTGGCCCAGCTGTGTCGGTCGTTGTGCATCACGATTGACGCGAAGAGGAGATTTGAGGTGCATATGAACAAGTGTATGAAACTTTTCCCAGTTTCGCTACAGCTTGGAGCCACAGACCCTCTCGATCCCATGAACATGGCACCAATATTACATTTTCAGAACGTCCGACTCTTGTTACACCGACATAATATCTCGCCAGCAAATTCGCTGGAGCAAAGGTCCGCTTCGATCGATGCGTGTGTGCGAACTGCCCAAGACACGGCCACTGTGGTCTCGCGCTGCTTCTTGTTTCTCGATCGAGAAGGGAGCGCAGAGGCGCGACTGAGGATATCGGCCACTGCGCTGATATGCACTCATCTTTGGCGATGTATGCTGTTCCTTGCTTTTCGACAACATTGGGTACCATTCGATGTTCTACTGCGTTATGTTGCAGCCGTTGGAGATAGCAGACCCGTCAATGTTAGTTGTGGCCGACATTTAAGTCTTCTCTTGAATGCGCTGGTCGAGAAACGTCAAGCAAGTGATACTAAGAACCTTGAAGAGGACGAAGACCTTATTGTGCTACTTTCGGCAGATTTGCAGGCTGGCACAAACAGCTGGGTCTGGGGCAACACTGAAACAGGTACATTATTGAGCCGTCGGCAGAGACACAGTCGGCTCGTGCCAGACTCAACGTCTTCAGCTTCACCATCTCCACAGATATCGCTAGATTCGAACGTCTCAAAGCAGGAGATAGAACAGTGGGGAGGATGGCAGAGTGTTCACGAGGCAGCGAGGCGACTATCAGACGATTCAAACCATAAAGCCTTACCCCCACAGCTTCCGAACTATGGTCGAATAGTCCCAGACTATCAGCAGGGCGCAAGCCAGCCAGAACCGGGGCGATGTACGAGTACTGCAAGAGCTCGTATGACAATTGCTAGTATAACAGACCTGTGATGCTCGACTGTACCTCGCATGAAGCCCAGTATCCTGTCACTTCAGGTGGTCCGGCTAGGTTCCGTTTCTACGTGGGGCCTGAGAGAGTGCACTTCTATGTTAGATTTCGACCGATTCCAGGATCACAAAAACTGTACTAACACTTCAAGTGTTCCTCCTTCCCAATACGGAAACCTCCGATTATGTGAGGACTTTTTACTTTCTCTTCTCAATTTGGTCCATGAGTCGGCTGTCGGAGGAGCACCCTCACTCCTGCGCCTCACGTTGTCCGCTTCGCCATTCATGCAACTGTAAACAAGCTGCGTTTCAACTATTGACTCTTGCTTGGACGATATGTAGAGTCTGTATGTTTTGCATCGTTAAGCACTCAAGAGGAAGGTGCCGCCATCGTGCATGACAGACACTGGCATGGCTAGTAGGTCTGGTGAAGCGCGCTTTGGGATGACCATCGGAACTGGAGATCAATGTTGATTACAGCTGATGCACCTGTGCTTAGCACTGCCGATCCATTGGACTAGAGACCCGGAAACCTTTATGGTTCGAGTGGACTCTGTGTCGGGCTGTGTCTACCCGGTAAGACTCAATTGGGCTCAACGTGCAAGAGAAGAGTGACTTTGATCAACACTCACAGGCAGTGGTGCTTCTCGCAACCACTGAAGAAAATGGCCACGCAACTAAACTATCTGGAAACCGTCAGCAATATTTAGCGTAATGGCGAATCTTGTTTGTACGAATCCTTATGAGATACCCAATAGCACTTCATCAGCGAAGCGTCTTTTCAATAGTATTACGATAGTTTACTGATGGTTAGGGAAGCTATTAAACTTTGCTGAGTAGTCGACCCCTGAGCCGAGATGAACTACATAGGATAGCCTTCTGGACGAGGATTCATTACGCATATTCCGTTTGTTCGAGTCTCTGAGCCAAAGCTTGAAAGCAAGAAGCCACAGTCATATACATACGTACCTGCAATTGAGCCTACAGACCGTTTCAACTGACAGGAGTGTACAACTAGCACATAGACAATATAGGTCACGGTCGTGTTGCCTGTTAGACCTTATTGACGGCATGTACAGGTGTTTTCCGGTGTTGACCGGCAACATATCTACTTCAGCGGCACACCCAGCATGGCTCCGTTATGGCTGCCACTTAGTGCCGATCGTGACTCGATGCCGGCACTATTGAGCTATGCTCAGCGCAACTGCTTGAACACACTGCAACCGCGTTGGCAGAGTGTCTTTGCGCGTATAGGCGGCAATTCCACGTGGAGCGACCGCAGAAGTGCACGTGCTCTTGCCACGTATCAGAAGTACTTCCCTGTCCAATGTTGGAGGCAAGATTACTCTTCCCTATCCACAAGCGTCCTACAAGCAGCAATGATATAGCGTTTCGATGTTGCTAAGGGTAGTTACACGCCTCCGGACATGCTCATGAAATGGCATGATGCATTGTCGACGAACAAACTGCAAAAGTTGTTCTTCTGGCTACTGGTTCTGCAGTTCTCCTTGATTGCGACGTGTTGCGCTCGTCGTGACGGTGTGCCCGGTGCACCACATATCGCTGCGCTCAGGCAAGAGACGGAAGAGCTCTTTTACCATGGTTTTCAAAGCTATATGAAGCATGGCTTTCCTGAAGACGAGGTTCGTCCCTTGAGCTGCAAACCATTGCATCGAGATCGAGAGAATCCCAACCACCTCGAACTTAACGACGTGCTTGGAAACTACTCATTGACGCTCTTAGATACGCTCTCGACTCTTGCTATTCTCGCTTCTTCTCCAACAGGAAGCCATGGAAATAAACCCCTCGAGCTGTTTCAGAATGCTGTCAAGGACATTGTAAACCTGTATGGCGACGGAAGTGCTGGAGCACGAGGCCAGGGCAGAAGAGCAAGAGGGTTTGACCTGGATAGTAAAGTACAGGTCTTTGAAACTACCATCCGTGGTTTGGGTGGCTTGCTGAGTGCGCATCTCTTTGCTGTTGGAGAACTACCTATCACTGGGTATGGGCCGCCAGCTGATCAGGCTCGTGCAGCGCAAGCTTGGACAAGAGATGGAAAAGATACTGTTGGAGGTATAAGATGGAGTAATGGCCTGGTATATGACGGACAACTTCTGAGGCTCGCGTACGACCTAGGCAACAGGCTCGTGCCCGCATTCTGGACCTCTACCGGCATTCCTTATCCTCGAGTCAACCTCCGCCACGGTATACCTTTCCATGCTCGATCTGCTGGCAATTTTGCTCCTGAAGGAGAATGCGAAACTGAGAAGAAGAAAGAGACAGGTGAAATAACAGAGAACTGTAGTGCTGGCGCTGGGAGTCTAGTGCTTGAGTTCACTGTACTGAGTCGACTGACGAACGATGCAAAATTCGAAGAATTGGCAAAGCGCGCATTTTGGTCCATCTGGAATCGCAGAAGCCCAATTGATCTCATTGGAGCTGGTATTGACGCTGAGACTGGCGTTTGGCAGCACTCGTGGACAGGTATCGGTGCTGGAATAGACAGCTTCTTCGAATATGCTTTCAAATCGCATGTCTTACTTTCTGGACTTCCACGTCCACCAGCGCCGAACAACATCACTGCCCACGATCCCAGGTCTCTCTTCGTACCACTCTCAGACGTGGACCATGATGGCGAATCGTTTTTGCGCGCCTGGGATGCTGCTCACGCTGCGATCCAGAAGCACATCAACCGTGACATAAACTTTCAACATCCTCACCACATTCAGGTAGATCTTAACAGCGGGGCTTCCAGGGCTTTCTGGGTCGATGCATTGTCGGCCTACTATCCAGGACTACTTGCCATGTCTGGCCATGTAGAAGAAGGTGTTGAAGCACATCTTGTCTATACCGCCCTGTGGGCTCGCTTCTCCGCCCTTCCGGAACGCTACAATATGGCTACTGGTGGTATTGAAGGAGGCCTTGGATGGTGGGTAGGCAGACCAGAAATGATAGAGTCTGCCTGGTATCTCTACCGAGCTACTGAGGACCCATGGTACATATATGTCGGAGAAATGGCCATGCGAGACATCAAAAGACGTTGTTGGGGCCGCTGCGGCTGGACCAGTATCCAGAATGTACTAACTGGTGAAAAGGTCGATCGAATGGAAACTTTCTTTCTGAGCGAGACAGCCAAATACCTTTTCTTGCTCTTCGATCCTGATCATCCTCTAAACAAGCTCGATGCACCTTACGTTTTCTCTACCGAAGGACATCCCCTGATCATTCCCCGCGATCGCAGCATAAGATACAAGCCAATGGTACCTATACCAGACGAGGTCAACGATCGTACGTGTCCCCTCAAGCCTGCACCACTGCCGCTCAGCATTTCCAATGTTGCAGCTCGTGGCGACGTGTATCATGCCGGCTCTCTCGCGAGATTGCATCTTATGCCACAACGTGGGCAGGTCGACTCGGTCCTAAAAGAATACACCATCGATCATCCTAGTATAGTCCTTGCAGACGTACAGTCGCCTTCAAATTGGACCTACTATCCCTGGACGCTACCACCAGGACTCGTTCCACATAATGCTACAAGTTCAAAGATGCCTACAGCTCCAACCTTCGAGCTTGCATTCCCATCGACAGAGAACAAAGCCAACAACGCCAATCCACCTCTACAGCGTGTCAAAGATGGAATCCTTGTCAACGCGTTAGTAGGTTTGCGGCTGTCTATGATTCAGGACGTACCTATGTTTGTCAACGACGACTTAATTACTGGTTATCGTGTGCACGCCATTAACAACGTTGCACTCGGCAAGGACGAGAAGGTGTATCTGGCGCAAAGCACTAGCTACAAGGCTTTGAATCCTCAAGACCCCTTGTTCACTAGACTTCGTGACACTACAGTGCTGGACATTGCGATCGACATCGGTCAGACTAAGAGGCAGAAGGAGACCGGAGGTATCAATGCATCGATTGGTCAAAACATTGAGATCGAGGTTCCTGATCTCGACGATATCACGGATGGAGCCATGAAAGCGGCATGGAATTCGATCTTGACACAAATCTCAGACTTGGTGCGGGATGCACAAGGGCTTATGTTGCCTCTGGGTTCAGTTATGGATGATAATTCTCACGATCAAAACAGTGGCAGGGTGTTTGTGCCTGCTATTACACCGAGCGGGATTGGTGCCGCCCCTCTGCCTGATTGGCAGGAAGTGTCAGCAACTACCAGCAGTCAGGGAAAGGAGGAAGAGCTACCATGGACGAAGATTTACGCTGTTGGGGAGCTATGCGACGAAAAGTTGCCTGCCAGCATCTTGAGATCACACCAAATCATCCTCATCAAGCGAGGAACCTGCTCCTTCAACCAGAAGCTGTCGAATATACCCATGGTGCGCCCCAACAGAGCAGCATTCCAGCTAGCCATCGTTGTTGATTACGAAGAGGGCGAGGGGATTCACGCTGCTGACAGCATATTCGGTATTGGGTCTAGCATCGTTGACTTCTCCACTCGACCTCTGTTGGATGAGCCTCAGTTGACTAGTAGTGGACTGCCACGACAAAACCTGGTACCTATGGTTATGGTCGGTGGAGGTGAGCAGATGTATGAGGCACTCAAAAATGCCAAGGGAATAGGTGTGAAGCGGCGGTATAGCGTAAGCACTCAAGGTATTCCTATAGCCAATGTGATGATTGTTTGACAAGTGATATGTAATGCTTGTGGTATTGCGGACAAGGTTGTGCTGATTGCTCCATGGCAAGTGGTTTCCGTGAAACGTGAATATGGAGCCTTCTCCGGGCAACCAAGAAACCCGATTTCACCTCGAGTTTTGTGTCACGCCGTGCTTCATATCCACTGCCATCCACATCTATAGCACTCCGCAGCTGACTCCGTACATTGATGCAATAGATCACTGTGTCGCACCCGCCCACTTTGCCCGTTTGAATCCTGTACCTGGTATACGTCTACCCAAACTGGCGCGTTCGACGAGAATAGTCCTCCTCTCCCTTTTCCTCTTCGTCACCATCTCCTTCTTCATCGTGGCTCCCTTCCGTACCTTTCCACGATTGCACGCCCTCACAGCTCAACTTAATCCTCTACGACAACTGGGATCGCAGCGACCACTGGTCACATCCACCATGGCGCCTCAAAAGTTCAGACAGCCACCACAGGCCCCACCGTTGTTCACGGGAACGCCAGAATCCGTGGTCAAAGATACGAAGGAGCTGCTGGCCAAATCGAAGAAGATTATAGACGACGTTGTTGCACAAACTTCGGAGAAGGATGCATCATTTAAGAACGTCTTACTACCTATGGCGTACGATGAGAACGACCAGACTCTGTCAGCGCATGTCCTAGGTTTCTACCAATCTGTTTCGACAGATCAGGCACTACGAGATGCCTCGACTGAAGCTGAGAAGCTCATGGACGAATACAGTATCGAAGCAAGTATGAGAGAGGACGTGTACAAGTTAGTTGATTCGGCACTAAAGCGTAAGGAAGAGCTGGACCCCGAGTCGCAACGGCTATTGGAGAAGGAACACAAGTCTTACATCAGAAACGGTCTCAATCTACCAGCCGGACCGAAGAGGGACAGATTCAAGGAGATCAAGTTGCGTTTGAGTCAGTTGAGCATTGAGTTCAGCAAGAATTTGAATGAAGAGAATGGTGGCATCTGGTTCACGAAAGAGGAGCTGGCTGGCGTGCCCGAGGATGTACTTGAGACTCTGAAGCAAGAGGACGGGAGGTACTGGTTAACCTTCAAATATCCCGATCTGTTCCCTACACTGAAATATGCTACAAACACTGAGACGAGGAGGAAGGTATTCGTTGCAAACGAGAACAAAGTCAATCAAAATGTGCCGTTGTTCAGAGAGGCCATGCTGCTCAGAGATGAGATGGCCAGGTTATTGGGCTATCCTACATATGCCGAGTTTGTCATCGAGGACAAGATGATGAAGAGTGCCAAGAAGGTCGATGATTTCCTGGCTGGCCTGAGAGGACGCTTGGCTGACGGCGGTCTGGACGAGATCAAAACTTTGAAGGCCCTCAAGAAGAAAGACGTCGAGTCAAGATCTGAGAAGTTTGATGATCGATACTTCCTATGGGACCACCGCTATTATGACCGACTGATGCAAGAGCAGGATTATCAGCTTGATCAGAACTTAATCTCAGAGTGGTTTCCTCTTCAGTCCACCATCCTGGGCATGCTCAAGATCTTCGAAGAGCTCTTTGGCCTTGTTTTTGTGGAAGTAACTGGAAAGGACAGAGACACCATCTCGCCTACTGGCAAAGGTGATGATATTGTCTGGCATGAGGAAACTCAAATCTTCAGTGTGTGGGACGATGAAGGTGAAGGTGGCGGCTTCGTTGGATATCTCTATCTCGATCTCTTCCCTCGACAGGGCAAATATGGCCATGCTGCAAACTTCAATCTGCAACCCGGTTTCATCACCCAGAATGGTACGAGGAGATACCCAGCGACGGCGCTTGTGTGCAATTTCTCCAAACCAACACCCAAGAAGCCCTCCCTCTTGAAACACGATGAAGTCACTACATTATTCCACGAACTTGGTCACGGTATCCACGATCTGGTTTCAAGGACGACGTATTCGCGTTTCCATGGCACTAGCACAGTTAGAGACTTTGTTGAAGCGCCTTCTCAAATGCTGGAGAACTGGTGCTGGACACCATCACAGCTTAAAGCTCTTAGCAGACACTACTCAACGCTTTCCGAGGATTACAACAAGGCCTGGCAGAGCTCGAATTCGACAAACTCAGATAAGCCATCAGAAACACTGCCAGACGACCTGATCGAGAAGCTCTTGAAGACAAAGAACCTGAATGGCGCACTGTTCAACTTACGGCAATTACACTTTGGCATCTTCGACATGACAGTGCACGAACCCGAGTCTCACAAGGAGGTTGAAGAGCTGAAGATTTCCGAGCTTTACAATCATCTGAGGAATGACATCAGCAAGCTCGATGGTCCTGAGGCATTAGGAGAAGGAGATAACTGGGGCAACGGTCAAGCAACCTTCGGCCACCTGATGGGTGGATACCAAGTAAGTCATTCTTTTTCCGTTGCAGCCAGTGACTAACTCAATATGCAGGCTGGATACTATGGCTACCTCTCCTCCCAAGTCTACAGCACAGACATGTTCTACACAGTCTTCAAGAAAGATCCAATGAATCAGAAAGAAGGCCGCAGGTACAGACATACTGTACTAGAGAAAGGTGGAAGCCAGGATGAGATGCAGACCTTGATAGATTTCCTGGGTAGGGAGCCTAACAGCAAGGCATTCTACAAGGAGTTGGGACTAGACTAGAGTGAACGGGCCACTGTACAAGCAAGACATCCCATTCCATCTGTATCACTGCAGTAGGAATAGCTCTTCAGCCGATTCCCGCACGCCACCAGCTCTCAGATTGACGTGCACTTCTTCCTCCATCATCACTCCTTGACTCTTCAAGCCTCAGTCATCTATTCAGTAGTCCATGCATCCTACTTCGCATCGTCTATCTCGTCTTCTCTCCCTCATCACTATTCCTGCTACTATGGTTCTTCCGACTCAAATACTCCGTCTGTCCACTGCCCGTCTTGTTCTCTCCGTCGTTGGTGGACTGTGCCTTGCGGGTCTCCTTGTCTTCTTGCTTGGCAGAGGCCTTCAGGTTCTTGGGGTCTTCGGGCATGTCTGTTGCTGGTCGTGCTCCTGTTGTTGCTTAGGGTCAGTTTGAGTGATCATATGAGAGAAAGGCTGGGGAAGAAGGCAGAAAACACGGGTGGAGAGTAGTGCTTAGGGATAACGAGAACGTACCTGGCATTTTGGCTGTGGTGGTGGTCGTGTATTGGTAACGATGTTTTTAGTATTGAGAGGTTCCTAAGTAGTTTTGCTTGTGCTTGGTCAATGCTCGTGTAGTATAGGACGCAATGTGTTCTGAAGTTCAGACGAGACGCTCATGAGCAGCTATGTCGAAGTTGATATGGGTACGACATTCGATGTACAGTACGTCATTGACGATCTCCAAAAATAGGAGGGGATGTGCATTTGGACATCATGTCGTCAGGAATTGGCCCGTCGAAAAGATCACGTCAGGTGATTATACAGTGTGGACGTGCACGAAGATAATTCTTGTGCAGGCTATGCTGTTGTGTAAGAAGCTGTCTTTTTCTTCATTAGTGGAAGGCGCGACAGTATTGTAGGCAAGGCTATATTTTGAGTTTCAGGCATCAAGGTTAGGGATCGCGAGCCGAGACATATCACAAAAGAGTGATGATGGATATCATGATTGCAATCTTGCTTTTCTTCTTTCTTCTTTTTGGTCGAACATGAAGTCTGACTTGTGTGAAAGAGTAGTCACATGCCTTTATGAAAGCCTTGGTAGGGCTTTGTTCGATATCAGGATTGTATGGAGGATGACGCATCAGAATAAGGCAATCAGAGCTTGAGGGGTGAGCGTAGACCGCTGCCCTGCCAGTACGTCGTGGATGAGAGAAAAAGGAAGCACGGCTGTACCGTGGTCGGGTATGCTGAAGCTTGATCAGAATTCAGCGGTACCAGTTGAAGTTGGGACCTTGTTGTCCAGGTACTAGTAGTACTCCATATTTTACAGCTGAGGAAGTACCTGAGAATGCAACTGATCTGCGGGATAACTGAATCTCTAGTACCTGAAATCGAATCGAGGGCGAAAACGTGAATGCTGGCTGTTTTGAACCACTATAATGGTCATCTGTTACCAGTACAGTTTGACTGAACGGATCATAAGGGCTTTCCTGCTTGTCATAATCGTTGGGAACATCGGAGTGTCGTTTATGTGATAAATAGTGAGATCTGCTGCGCAGGCACAAATAGCATTGGTGTAGAAAGACTATCGGAGAACTGCTAATTGCAGCTCAACACGTTGCCTACACCTGAAGAAGTATGGGTTGGAAAGTCGCGTTCATTGAGGAAGCCTTCAGTAAGGACGGGTCAAGCTGGGCTCTGTATGATTTCATCACAAGAGGCAGCTGATGTCCATGAATGTTGCTTGTGCTTGAGTATGCTCCTACTGAGCATGCTGCGGCATCATAATCGTTAGACTGATATGCAGCAACGCATCGCTGGGGCATACGTTGCATCCGCATCTCTGCGTTGTGCTGGCTGAGCCAAACACTAGATTTCATCGTTCAAGTCGTCGAATCTTAAGCCACGATGTGATTAACTGCACTGGCCGGGGCCGGCTTGACCTATTTCAATAACTTTCTGGAGGTCCAGATTGTATGGCGGTATGACTACCAGCAGATAGCGGGGAATTTCATGAGAGGGATGAATTGAGAAGATGTCGATCATTGCGTTCGCGGATGCCTTTGCGTCTCAGCTCAAGGAAAACGTTCTGATTGCCCTGAAGTGCAGCAAGAGATCATAAATACATACCTCTCGAGTCAATAAAAGCTCGGTTAACAGGGTAGTGATCTTCAAGTAGAAGTAGTGAGCTCCTAGGTCCTGTCAAATGTCGCCTTCAACAATAAGATAGGCCAAGTTTCGCCCGACAATGTCAGTCAGTTTTTTTAACCACATCTTCATGTCTCATGGTCCCTGTTCAGATTGCGCACATGGCGTTCAGAAGGGTTTGCACTACTGCATGCATTATATCTTTTATCAGAGCCCGTAGGGACAGCCTTCAGCCCGATTGTGCATCAATTATCATGCTTCGCTCAGTGGTGGACGAAGTCATCACCTCGGGCATGTTTGACACAATTGATGATCTCTGACAGTCCTGCTCGGATCGATAGAGATGGATTGCATTCCATGCCTTGAGGTCGACTTGTGGGAGCTTTAGGGAGAAAAACTCAACTAACAGAGTTGTGTTTGCTTAGGCTTCAAGCCTTCCTGTTCACCTCTCAGCAGTGGACCACACAATGCTCGCGAGGCACGCGACAAGTGCGTCCTTTGCTGCATATCATACCGACCCATGTTGTGACGAGCGGAGTGATTCAAGTAGTCGTATAATAGATCGCGAAGCAGTGAGGTTGGCGGATATTCGTTTGCTACGGCAAAGCATACAGATTGTGTAGGTCGGAGCATACCCACTCAAGCTGCTCAATAGAGTGTAAGGGCTGATTGGCAAAGCCTTTCCTGCTTGCTTCCTCTGGTATCGATATCCAATGCCACTCCGAGTGGTCGACGGCGGAAAATTGTATGTGCTTTTAGCTACCGCACTGAGGCATCGTGCTCGACGATGCGATATCGCTAGAAATTGACCACGAATCTTGACGTTGTAACTCAGCTCGCTGTCACTGATATGTGGGGGCCAAGAACAGGACGCACGATACCATAGCCTGCTGTGTCTTTCGCGTCTTCGTGACCACGAAGTGCTACGAAAGACATCCTCTGATACGGCTCGCTCCATCGGATATTGATGCTATGCGTTGCTCCTTCGGACAGGTCAACGTCTCCGGATCTGCCAATGCTCACCTCGGAGACGTTGATAAGGGTGATCGATGTTTGCGCGTGGACATCATTGATAAGATGCGATGAGAGAGCTGCTGTATACATGCGCAGATAAATTCGTTGTATATAGGGATCAGCACGACTGTGGTAGTCCTCCGTATACTTAGTTCCTGTTAGGTAAGCTTGCTTGCCTAGCGTTTTGAGCTGATACCCTAAACAGCTTGTTGGTAACCGCCGAAGCGTACAAAGTGATTGCAAATGGTGGTGCGAACAATCAGTCCGTGTCAGAATTGAAGTGGTCGATGCACAGTCGAGGGACGCGACAAGTGAAGGAGACGGGGGTGGAAATTGAGACGTGGAAATGACTTTACCAGCCATCTTGAGGGGTGTATCTGGCTGAGATGAAGCTATGTATATAGGCGTGCTCGTTCAGTTCGCTTTTCGCTCGCCTTTTCACTGTCGAGCAAGCATTAGTGATTTTGTCCAGCTTTGATAAATAATCTTGCCGTCGTCCTCGAGCGAGTGTGCAGACTTGAGACCCCCTCACTGAACGACACATACTGATGATCCCCACAGAACAGTCCAGCCTCAATCCAAACACAGACAGGCGAAACCATGCCTGTTAATCCCCACGCAAGACCGATGGACATTCCTCCATCACCTCTCTTACGAGACCGAGACCGCGACCTCATCGTCTTCGGCTCAATTACTATCTCGGAATCTTGCTCCGGCTCCCTTCGACAAACCATCCACGAACCCATTAACGACAAATTCATGCTCGAGGACAGAGGCCCAGAACACGTCGAGCGCTGGTATATTCCTTGGGATGATGAATGTCGGCTCGATATCACTATGACGGCTGGGATGGACAGTTACAGATATATCAGGTCCATGGTGTGCTGGCGAATGAGCATACTAGAGGAGGCATTCCGATGGAGAGTGAGAAGACGCAGACGGTGCTGGTTTGAAGGGTAATCCGCCGGTCAAGTTTGCTATGTGGGTCAGTAGGGCGGGAGGGCATGGGGGTGTTGACACGGCGACTGTTGATTTGATTCTGATGAATGCGATGATTGAGGATTGAGATGGAATCTTGGTGAAGATCTGCAGTACTGAGGACTCGTGTGTCTATGACGAAGATGGCTCAATTGTCCCGCTCGCTGGTACGCTTATCAAATGGACTGGTCTGATGTAAGCAACTGATCATCTAAAAAAACAGGTAATTCATAGCTGATCTGATCGCAAATCGCTGGCCAGTTCTGCTAGGCAGTCAACATGCGCAAACAGGTCTGCTTACTGCATAAAACATGATTCTTCCTCAGTCAATGTCTCGCCTTTTCTGGAATACGATTGTCAACATGGACAAACTGGTGAAAGTGCAGTGGCAACCAACAATGGACATGGATGATGGTTATAATGCCATGCAGAAGGCAAAGTGTGTAATGCGTGAAAGAAATCTGCAGATGTGCGAGTCTTGTAGTCTTCTGTTTAGCCCACTCGCTGTCGGAAGAAATAGAGGTCTATCATTGCAGCACAGTTCTGCTGATTTGTAGGTTGACTAGTCGGCCGTGAGTACGAGTTGCTCGAGCACCGGCCAAAGACACAAAGACTGACAGTCTTGCCAATCTCGCAAGGAACATCCCAGTTCATAGAATTAGCAGACACGCCAAACCCTCCTCAATCACGGCTTCGTTCTCTACCTCCTCCTACGCCTGTGCCTCCTCAAGGTCTTTACGTGTCCGGAAAGACCAGTGGCTTGATCGCTCTAATGGCAACACGCGTGAGATCATGCACCAACCCATCAAGAGCAAGTTCATAGTGAACAGAGAAAGTTCTCAGTATTTTTCACCGTGGCTGTTGAACCGTGGTGATGAGTGTCAGCTTAGAGTCTCAATAACAGCCTCTCTGCAAGCGAATGGTCATCTTTGGGTAGGTCTCCATGCCAGATACTCGCAGCAAAATGTTGAGGAGTCGCCCCAGGCCAGTTCAGTCACTCAGCCCTGTAGGACCTGGAGCAGATGAGCGAGGAATCAATCTTCTTGCAGCTTCGACCAGTACTTGTGCTGAAGGACGGTCCACCGTTAGAGGTCACGTCGCACATCCATACAGTCGACGACGATGTTGTCGACGTAGGCAGTCCCAACATTATCCTGGTGAATGTGGTGTGGTGGTTAAGGGCTAGAAGATAATTCATAGAGCGAGGAGATTTTACGTTGTGTTAGAATTGATCCAGATAGTTGCAAGCTTAGGCACGTCTTAGATGTTGGTGCTACATGCTCTGCCACATGAAGCAATAGAAGGTACTCCGCGCAGACGACAGACTCGACGTTGTGGTTGAACAGCTAGTGATTTCAATCTCATCGTGCTCGCTAGGTAGCATTGCAGACACCATGATGAGAATAGCCTCGGATAGGTGTAATTGTTGATATGGCGCTCGTGACGCCATCTGTAATCGCAACGGATGACCGAAACCAATGACATTCGAGTACTGCTTTTTCCTGCAGCACAAGGCAGGTTCTGTTGATTGCGTTGTTGATGTCTTTGTTTCAACGAAGACTGTAATCAATCACAACATCGGACTCAGCAAGTCATACTTGACACAAGCCTCAACCGACTCAGCACTAGCCTGGAAGAAGCGTCTCGCTTCCAAACCCACCCATATCCTCAACATGCTGAAATCGCCTTCCTTGAAAGATTTGAGGACGGCAGACGGGTCGCTACTGCCAATGCTGCGCAAGATAGGTAATGCAGATTTAAAGAGGTCAAGTTGTGGGTCGAGACTGCGCCCAATACCTTCAAGGAGGAGGATGGAGATGACGACATTGACAAAGTCGCCTTCCATGCGAACATGGTGATTACTGTGGAAGAAGTAAGCGATAGATCTGGCACACAAGTCAGAGGAAATACATACCGAACCATACTCAACACCTGTGATAAGATGTCGCCAATTTTGATGTTGCCGAGAGCGAATGTTTGCCCCTTGACAGCCAGAACCAGATGCTGCATCTTGAGGGCGAATACTTCCTGATCAATGACTGCCTCAGGATTTCTGCATCGCTCGACCATAAGTCGTCCTGCTTTGTAGCCATCGAACTCGGCAATACTTTTGAACAGGTCTAGGAAATTTCGTCTATTCTTGCCGTTCAGCTCCGTCACGAGACCAGTATCGATGAAAATGAGCTGTGGTCGATATCCTTCTTGGTCAATCTTGGCTAAAGTCTGGTCCCACTCCGGTTGTTTACCAATATGTGGTCGCAGTCGTGCTAAGACTTTTTCGACCTCGTCAGCCTCTTCGGGTGAAGTTGGTTTCGACGGGTCTTGCTTCTGCGTGAGTAGTGGTACGTGTACATTTGTTCTCGAAGATTTGTAGAAGCGGACCATGATATTGCCTGGATGTAGATCGGAATGAGTGAAGTTGTCGATCAGAAGCATGTGAAGGAAGGCATCAAGTCCCTCGTCAGCAATATCCTTCTGGAAGACGCCACCGCCTGTATTTAGGAATGCCGACAGAGGTATACCCTGAGCGAACTCTTCGATCAATACCTGACGTGTAGTGTACTGCGTGTATGGGAAAGGAAACCAGGCAGTGGTCCGATTTGCAAAGTGCTTCCTGAAAACTGACAAGTTAGCAGCTTCGATACGTAGATCGAGTTGTAGTCGCATCATCTCGCCAAAGTTTGAGACCTCGTTAGGCAGATCTAGCCACTCCAATGTAGGGACTGCATTAATGATAGCAGCAAACACGCCCATGATCTTCAGGTCTCTCCGAACATTGCGTTCGACTTTGGGATGCAAGACCTTGATTGCGACATATTGTGAAGGTACTCGTTGCGGCGTGGACTTTACCAGCGAATCAACGTTCCTCTTGAACCTTTTTCGTAATGTCTTCTCAGCTTCGACATCCATATCCGACTCTTCGGTAGCAAGGTCTGGTTTCAATTTCGCTTTGTAAACTTGAGCGATCGCACCGACACCAAGAGGCTTCTCATCGAATTCCAGAAAAATGTCCTCAAATGGTCTTCCGCCAAATGCCTTCTCGATTGTTTTCCGAGTATGATGTAAGCTATGTGCCTTTGCGTTGGAGTGCAACTCAGACATGATACTACACATCTGTGCCGGAAAGATATCCGTTCTCGAGGCTGCCCATTGGCCAAGTTTAATGAATGCAGGGCCAGCTCTTTCCATTGATTTGACCAAAAAGCCGTACCACCATACCACGCCTGCTCTTTCGTTGTCCCTCTCCTTGCTTCGTGGACCAATGAACGCGACAGGGATAGTAATGATAACAGGGACGAATATGATCATGAGGTGGAAGAATCGAAAAGTTGTCGCAAGTGGCTCGTAGACGTATTGATCGAGGAAATAGACAATGTTTTTCCACAATCTGTCAAACCCTTTCGAATCTTCGGGCACTTTCTTGCTAATCTCCTCCCTCGAGATCTGAAGCATTTTCTGCTCGTGAGTAAGTCCTTCGTCCAAATCTTCCTCGCTGAGCTTCACGAACGCGCCTGGGGTCAATGTAGCAGCTACCGCCCAGAGCAGTCTGCGTCGCGGCCATTGTGTCCGCTGTCGAGGGTCTTTCAACCTGTGTTTTAGCTGCCATGGAGAATGAGTTGGCTGCCTCTTTGATATGAAGACTTCAAGTCGAGGAAGGCCACGCCTGCCACAGGCTCGACCGATAGCGAATATTGTACTCATTGGCAGTCGCGGATCATGGTAGCGGCAGATGCATGCCTGAAGGGAATTTCTTGCTAGCTGAGAGGTCAGTATGGCTGTTCAGCGGCAAGAACGATGCAGATTCGCGACAGCATGGAAAGAACATGCTCCAAATGCATATGACGTTGTGCTCACAGGTACTTTTGGCGTGATTTCTGCCCGCCAGTCAGGATTTCTCAGGTGGAACCGACAGTTAAAGAGGGCAAACTGTTCAAGTTAAATGTTGTTACTCCAGAGTACATATAGCAAGGGATCGTACATAGAATGGATGTACGTAAGCAGGTCAACATCTGGTACACGATGCAATACTAGCAACTGCACACAGCCGACGAAAAGAGATCGTCCTTGAAAGCACGAGGAGTTCCGAAGCAGCACAACGCCAATCACGACCTCAGCGGCCTAGGTTGGCTGCAGGATATCTGACGGATATTGATACATTAGCTATCGAAAATGACCTCGCGTTGAGTTGCTTAGACAGTAGTCCACAACGGCCTGGGCAATTCAAATTGTCGGCCAGTTTCCCAGCCTTGGCCCATCCAAGCTCTCACTCTTGAGTCAACGCCCACATAAGCCTGTCTGACTCTTTCCCCCATCAGGGTATCAACGTTCGACTGTGGACCTAGGTCTTCAAAGCTTTCAGCAACGTTGGTCGAAGTGGTCACACTCCAAGTCCGTAACCCATAATAGCGTCCTATGCAATGTGCCAACCAGCGACCAAAGGCAGCCCCCTTATCACTTTCTAAACCCTCACAAACCAGCTTTTCAGACAGCAGGTTTTCTTCTTCCTCTCTTCTCTTTCGCGTGGGTGAATCAGACGTGATAGCGCCCGCACGTCCAACGAAAACAATCTCTTCATCCTCGACTTCCTCCTCGTTATCTGTGACCAGAGCAGAGCTGTCGTTGCCGACTGGCTTTGGTTTGGTGCGGACAGGTAGAGTATGGGACAATGGAGCATCATGTAAACCTTCTTCTCTGAGTCTGATTTCTCGCTCGTTCCACTTGACCAGAAAAGAACGCACGTCCTCTTCCAGATCCATTAGCAAACCTTTGGCGGATCTTGCATGCTTCAGGCGCTGTCGCACATCCCGTGAGATGAGGATTGCATCCTCCTCGAAGGGAGACATGCCAGGTATTCCAGCATTTTGCTTCCGCTTTGACGATCTTGTATTGCGTCTACCCTTCTGATGCGACTCAATAGCCCGCTGAAACTCAGCAGCATCCCACAGGGGCGCTAGGAAGTATGGCACTCGGCGGACCGGGTAGGTGGGACGGATCTCCCAATCTTGAGGAAGTGGAGGCTCCGCATGAGGGTTGTTGAGCAGCCGATCTAAACGATGTGCCATCAGTACAAACATTCTGCTGTGGCGAAAACGATGGTATAGGTACGAGGAGTAATTGATAGCTCACTCACCATTTTCCCATCGTCGCCGTTGACGAGAGCCTTCCTTGCCCTTGAGCAAAGCCTCACGCCGATCCAGACTATCACGGCGAAGGATCTTGCGGGTTGTGGTAGTGGTAGGCTTCGTATCAAGCGGCACGGACAGCTTGACGCTCGTGCCACGGGTAGGCATTGGCGACGTAGAGGATATTGCGGGCGTATTTAGAGCACCGAGCACTGGCTGTTCAGAAAGTGTCTCATTAGCAGTTTGAGGCGACTGCATGGTTAGGACAATGTGTGAAGCCATGACTCAGATAGGCGATGTGGCAAGTCCGAAGCTGGCTGATGGAATGGGAGACGGCGTCGGTGTTTATATGGAGAACTGCAGGTTCTGACGGACGAGCAGACAAAGACGTGTTGGCAACGACGACAGCAATCAGGAGGAGGAAGAGAGACAAATTAGAAAGGAGGATCTGTTGGAAGCACAATCGAAGTTGAGGCGGGTGCAGGTGAGTTGGAGTAACGGACAACGATAACACCTTCCACCGAGCCATGCCAATCGGGGCCAACAGGAGAGCCACGCCTCATCTCTGATTGGTTACAAGGCCATTGGCTATGACTCTTTGTCCCCGTGTTTGCAGTCATCGGGAAAGAGCTCTGCATGAATGCAAGAACAGCTGACACAGACAGCATGGACAGGAAGGTGCGGTTCTGTCTGCTTGACCTGTCACTATTGTACCAGGCACAGTGATCGAATGGTCATTTCTTCCTCTACAAAACAATCTGCGCGTGCCAGGTCGATGAGCCCACCATGTCGCGTTTTGGCTGCTGCCTCGGCCGCCTGCCACCTATTGCCTGGCTCCGCTACTCGTAGTAATGCTGATGCTTCGACTTTGGCTTATTGATATTCCCATCCTTCCGTCCCCTCGTTCATCGTAGAGTGCATTGATACAAAGAGACTGGCCATGAAGTACTTCACTGCTGCATTGACTGCAGCCACAGCTGTTTCTGCGCTATCAGTTGTCTCCCGCCCCAATATAGCACACCAAAATGTACTGGCACCGGCGGACGCAGAGCAATATTTGATTGAACTTGGAGAGGGTGATACCAGGTGGATTACTGAGGAACAAAAATGGGAACTGAAAAGAGTACCTACTACGACTTCAACAGCCAAGGGTCTATAGCTAACACATAGTGCAGGAAGGCATCAATTTCATGGACATTACAGAGTATGGAGTGCAAGAACACATACCGAGACTCTTCGCAGTGACAAAGTATCCCTCCAAGATCCGATACAATGAGACTGTCAAGGACATGGCCAAAGACTTGCAGAAGAAGAACATGCGGAAACACCTCGAGACCTTCACTTCCTTCCATACCAGATACTACAAGTCCGACTACGGCAAACAATCAGCTGCTTGGCTCTATGGTCAAGTAAACAGCACTGTTCAGGCGGCTGGGGCATATAAGCACGGCGCAACAGTTGAGATGTTTCCCCATCCCTGGGGGCAGCCCAGCATAATCGCCAGAATCCCAGGCAAGAGCAATAAGACAGTTGTCATTGGCGCCCACCAAGACAGCATCAATCTCTTCCTTCCCTCGTTCTTGGCTGCTCCTGGCGCAGACGACGATGGCAGTGGTACAGTCACTATCCTCGAAGCCTTACGAGTCCTGCTCACTTCGGAACACATCGTCAATGGCAGCGCTCCAAACACTATCGAGTTTCAGTGGTACTCAGCTGAAGAAGGAGGTTTACTCGGCTCACAAGCTATCTTCTCATCCTACCACAAGGAAGGTAAAGACGTCAAAGCCATGCTCCAGCAGGACATGACCGGCTATATTCATCAGACCCTCGAGGCGGGGGAACCAGAAAGCGTTGGCGTCATTACCGACTACGTTGATCCTGGTCTCACAGAGTTCATCAAGAAAGCTGTGACTGAGTACTGCGACATTCCATACATCGAGACCAAATGTGGTTATGCTTGCTCCGATCATGCCTCTGCCAGCAAGTACGGCTATCCTTCCGCTTTCGTCATCGAATCCGACTTTAAATACAGCGACAAAAAGATTCATACAACTGAGGATAAGATTGAGTACCTGTCCTTTGATCACATGCTGCAGCATGCAAAGATGACTCTAGGTTTTGCCTACGAGTTGGCCATGGCTGAGTTTTAGTCTGAGCCGCACAGGTACATGGCTCGGATGGGGACGATTCTTTGCAGTAGCCATATAGAAATCAATCTTTCTTTGCCGCAAATTTCGAGCATTGCGGTCTTTCATCTAGCTGCAAGTCCCGCGAAGTGTTGCTCCCGATTTTGCGCTACCATACCTGCTGGATCGATCATGTATTCAACTTATCATTTCTTGCGATAGCTTGTGCAGTTCATTGCGATCATGTGAGCTTCGGCGGAATACATTGACAGTGCAAGCACAGAGCTCTCGACTGATCAGTCTCCTGAACAAGTTCAAGTACTTTGGTTCGGTCGCATCGTCACGATATTTGTCTGTGCTCTGATCCAAGATATTGGCTCATTGAGCATGTTTTCGGTAGGTCCTCATATAATCTAGGCTGCTCCCAATCTCTGATTTGAGGAACTTCTGCCATTTCGATATCCGGCTTCTGATCTACGCAATTCGAGTTGATCTTCTGCAATCTTGTGTGCCTCTTTTGTCTACAAGTATGTCATACCCTCAGCCTGAAGTTGTGCTGCTGTCCCATCGACTCACAATTCCAACTTGAATATAATCACGGAGCCTCGACAACACAATCTTACAGTAGGTTCTATTCAACTGCAGATACAAACCTCAGCTAATTACCTCGTCCTCAATATAGAATCATAGATACATCACCAGATCATCATGTCTACCTCATCCACGTCCTCCAACAACACTCAAAGCGACAGCACATCGCTCCGTCGTGCGCAAATCCTCGAGCACTATCACAAACAGCCCAAAGAGCTCAGGCTCCTCGACTGAGAGCTGCACGAACTCGAGCAACGGGCTCGAAACGCCATAGCCCCGCCTCGGCACCAACACTTATCCATTACAAAGAGTTTCGACCAACGCAAGCAGCATATTCTCCATAAGTGCATGGGTCCGGAACTCTGTAGCGACCTCGAGGTACCAGGCATCGATTCACACTTCTGGTGGGAAAGAAGCACCATTCTGGACTTGCGGGCAAAGGGCCTGATTAGGCTGAGTTGGGAGGAGAGGGAATTGGATGATTGGAAGAGGGTGGAGACAAATGAGATGATTAGGTTGAGAGATCAGGGTGGATTAGATGTGCAAGAGTGCATCATGAGGACGAGGAAGTATGTCCGGAAGAGGCAGTGGAATGAGTTTGGAAGGAGAAGGTGGCAGGAACAGGAAAGGCGCAAGGCATACTTGGCGTGTAAGCAGAGTTGGGCTGAGCATGCAGACAGGCAGACGGCGAGCCAGCAAGCTGCGTGGAACAGAGGTTGTGAAATTGAGAACGTGGCGTGGTAGAGAGATACAGGAGGACAGGACGGCTGGGTCGCAATCTGAAAGTTGAAAGTTAGCATGTTCGGAGAATATCTTGCCGCTTGACGCTCCCGAGAACCGGAGTCATACGGTCAGTAGTTGAGTTTGGAGCACTTTGAAGTTTAAAAAAACACGTTGATTTACGTAGTTGCTGCATGAGTCAAACGACTTGCCGTCGAGACCAAAGCGCTTCTTGGATTCCTCGAACAAAGTATCAGCTTTCGATGGAAAGTAAGAGAATGTCCATGCCCGCTAGTTGAAAAGGCCGACCGGAAAACCTGCGAGGACAAGGCACTACGACATCAGGTCCTGCGAATGACATCTCGGGACCTGTCTATAATCGTAGACACTCAGAGCCGGTGCTGTGGTTGCACGAGACCATGCACAGCATGGAGTTTAGACCCTGTACACACAATTGCCATACATCGAGACCACGTCATCGAGACTAGACTATGTCTTCAATGTTGGCATGCGATGTTTGCTCAAATCTCCAGCCAGAAGTCTTGAAGCATCTGCACACTGGTCAGTATGCTACACTTTTTCTCAATGCTGGTGAGCTAGCATCTTCTGCCCAACAAGAAGCGTGCTGCCACTGCAAACTGCTCTCGGATGCTATCAGCACTAGGCAACGAGACTGGAGCGCATCTGCGCATCTTTGGCGGCCAATTCGGGTCCAGCTAGCTGACGGCAAACCTATGCAACTGAGATATCGTCCTCATGACTCTGATTCACTCGTCGACCTTCAGGTTTATCGGGACTCAATCGAACATGGGTTCGAGATTCCTAATGTCATCGGTGTGGGGCCAGACATACCTGAATCTTCAGGGTCACCGGAGAGCATATCATTGATTCAAAAGTGGTACAATGACTGCACGACACAGCATGAGCTTTGTGATTTGGCTCCAACAACCATGCCTACCAGAATTTTGGATATCAGCGAACAGGATCCACTTCTGGTTGAGTCTGCCAAAATTCCTCTTTGTGAATACGTGGCTTTGAGCTATTGCTGGGGAAACCCCAACAAGCATCGCACACTCCGTACGATGACCTGGAATTATACTCAATATCAGGCTGGAATTGCGTTCACTGCTTTTCCAGCAACATTGCGAGACGCCATTAGTCTTGCAAGAACGCTTGGCTTCAAGTACATCTGGATCGATGCGCTGTGTATAATCCAAGACGACCATGACGACTGGACTAAAGAAGCTGCCAATATGTGCAGAATATATTCGGAAGCATCACTGACCATCGTAGCAAGCAGGTCGAACGGCTCAGATACCAGTATCTTTGGAACACAGAAATTTTCTCAATTTGATATGGTGTTGTACAGAGGCTTGCAGCTCAAGGTAAGAACCAACCTCCTCAAAGTTCATGAGATTAATCCAGTCATACCTTACGGACCTGATGGCGATCCAGTCACCCATAGAGCTTGGACTTACCAGGAAGCTGTCCTTTCCAACCGTTCTGTCCATTTCACAAGTGATGAGCTTCGTTGGGAGTGTAATACCTGGCGTCATTGTCAATGCGGTCAAATGTCTAAGAAGTTTCCGCTGAGTTATGATCCAGAATACGTCGAATACGAGAGTTATCGACTTTGGCGTGTAGCTGAGATATTCCCTGCCACTTCCATCTTGGAAGCCTATGTCATCTGGCGAGGTCATATGGTTTACTACACAAGTAGAATGTTGACAAAAGATTCAGATCGACTGGTGGCATTGTCTGGACTGGCACAGAGATTCTCTATGGTGATGCAAGAAAAGTTCCTAATAAAGGACGCCTATCTAGCTGGTTTGTGGAGAGGTGGTTTGCCAGAACAGCTTTTGTGGTTTGTTGAGCTAAGAAAGTTCTCGGTTCTACGTGGTCGTCGACATGATCGTCCTTCGGAGTGGAGGGCGCCAAGCTGGTCATGGGCTTCAATGGAAGCGCCGAGCAACTATCTAAGCAGCCTCATTGAGGAACAGCGATTGGAAATAATCGAGGCAACCACAGAACCACTCAATGCTGACCCATTTGGCCAAGTCAAGTCAGGCAGACTGAAAGCTCGGGCACGTATCCTTCACAACATTAGATTCATACCAAGTTCTCAGTCGAACTCCGGCAGTCGTTTCCCACTAGTCAAGTGGTGTGGCCTTGATCTGCGAGTGAATACTTCGTACTTCGACGATGATCGAGGAGACGAGACCGACGAGTATCTCGGTGATCCGAACCTCGAGATTAGTCTTCTTGTGGTTGGCTACAGCAAAAAGAACGATTTACACGAATGTCTTGCGCTTATCCCTGTAGTTGGGAGAATAGCGACGTACGAGAGAATCGGCTTGATTAGACTTGGTCAACATTTTAGAGAGCCGGCAGAGAACGCCGCAGCTATTGCGGATGCTCCAATAGAAACGGTTACACTTTTCTGAGTGTGGATTGAGCAGCTCACTTCCCTTGATGTCAATACTCTACCATTGGTTCATGACATGACCTACTGGGCGAGGCTGAACAATACCGTTGGGTTCAAGGTCACAGTTGTCACAAACACGGAAAGCAAGCACAAGTGCTAAGATCTTGAGGGACCCGTCATCCTGCAGGCAAGACCTGTTGCGAATCTGATTTTGGAGATAAAAAGAAAAAATACGGCAACGAGTCTTTGTTGGAATCGTTGTCTAGTTCGTGTTGTTGCAAAGGAGCGAACAGACAGACAGAGTATGTATCTATGATGGTCGCTTTAACAGTAAGACATAGATTGCACGCATACATATTCAGATGCTTCGCAGCTTGCAGGAGCAAGTGACAGCGATAGTGACAGTCGTGAAGCCAAGGCACTATCTACCTTGCCTGGACTTTCATAACAATTACAGAACCTCGACAAAGGAGCATACGAACGAGACAGTCCCGCATACTAGATAACTGTTGGAAGATGGTTAGGACATTTCTTATTGCTAAACATTCAAAAAATTTACACAATATCGAATCTGCTCGAGAGATTCTAATTGACCTGTAACTATGAACAGCCAATTTCGAGGCTTCGCGGGCACTGAGGTGTACACACTTATCGTTGGTCGGGAGGAGAAGCATCTTTCCGTCCCTCATGACATTCTCACACTTGTTCCTTTCTTTGCGACAGCTCTGAGCAGCGGCGCTTTCGAAGAATCTAGAAACAAAGTCTTCAGGCTACCGGAGGACGATCCACAAGCTGTCGCAGATCTGCTCTACTTTTCATACACCAATGAAGTGAAGGATCGATCCTCTCTTCGACGATGATGCCGCAGAAATGGCCATATCCTACATTCGGGCGTACATTGTCGCTGATAAGTTCAAAGCAGAAGTCATCGCCAATAGGCTCGTTGATCGAATCATCCGCGTCTATGCAAGTTTCTTCCCGACTAGCAGCCAGATTACCTTGTTGTGTCACGACTTGTCATGCGACCAGGTCTACGGCCGGGCATACGACTGGACGTATAACAGGGCGCACGCCCCAACACACGACCGGGCCCACGTCACAAGTGGCCCAAACCAGAATCAGCCAGGGACTGAATCAGAACAGGACTGGCCTGAAACGGATCAGGCATAAGGGAAGGTTAAGCGAGAGCCTTACTTATATCTAGCCTGATCTTCTGCTCTCTTGATCTTGCCCTTGGCAGCAAGAGCGCAAGAGCATAAGAGCAATACAATCATGGAACATATATACCACGTAGGTCAGACGCATCTGACATTTCATAGATTCTCCGTAATCAATCTCCCTCACCAATTCCACTGGTACCTTCTAAGTACCTTCTTGTTGTGTTCACACTTCTTGTTACTAACCAGCCAACATACCACCCCACTGCCTGTGATCAGACCTACTTACCCTAGGCCTGGGAACTTGCGTGATATGTTGAGCCAAGCAAACCTTGAAGATAAGCTCTTGTATCAGCTTCTTGTCGACGCCACAGCATACGAAATCGTCGAAAACTTTTACGACGGCTCAGTATACGAGGACGTGAGCGAACTGTGTGAAAACCTGTCGAAAGCAGACTTATCAAATATCATGAAAGCCATACCTCGTCTAAAGATCTCAGACAAGGATCCGGCAAATGAGGTCTGGGCAAATCGCTGCAATTATCACAACCACGAGCTCACTGAGCCATGCCATATATTCGAACCTACTGACCCCACTCGGGGTCTTCCAACTCCCAAGTACTCCTGAAAATGCGTCCGCCACTGCCTGCTAGCTGGAGCCCAATACTGTGAACGATAGTGTCTAGAGATCACATGGCTCAGCTGGATTTGCACGGAACGTCCGTCACGACTACTGAGACAAAGAGTAAGTCTTAACGAAACGACAGGGGAGAAATATAGGAGATCTGAAATGTGTCATTGCCTTGACCTAGGAGAAGCAGAAAGATAACGGACTACGGGCCTGAGTCGAGAGCAGCGTGAAACCTAGGATTTTAGGATACCACAGTTTAACAGAGACATCACCAGGTTTCGACAACCTTTTGGAATACAATTAGACGACTTCTTCGAATTTTCAGCACTCAAAGAGAGTGATTCTTAGCACAGCAGTCTCTTCCAGATTTCTTCGCCTCTGTTACGTTACCAGCCAGGCGTGACGCTTCTTCGATCATTCAACATTGCATGACTATATCCTGCAATGCCAACTTTTCTACGTCCTTGAACGTCTATTCGTAAAGCGTGCCAACAGCAAAGCCTTGAATCGTCAGACATTGTACACAGGCTTTCTCACAGATACGATGGACACAATATTTGGTATTAGAGGCTGGAGTCAAAGCCGATTATATGTCGTCGTCCAAATTTTTGGGCTGAGTACCGTCCAAACCTTCCGCATATCTTAACGAGAACCTCAATGGCGTCTGACTTGCGAGTAGCTAGCAGGAAGTTCTGCCCACGTGGCTGCCGTATTCAGCCACGAGGAACGATGTCCCAATTTTGGATGCAAGACAACAACAACTACCGCAGGCGAAACCTCTCTGCTGATAATATGCAGTCTGATTGGAGACTATACAGAACGTTTGGAAGCGATCTCGCGGCAGGGACGTCGCCTAACGCTCGTGATGACTTCTTCAAGTGGATTCGGGTAGCGTGGCCGTCATGTTGCTGCTACAGCTAATGGGTTGTCTATCATCAAATTCTGCGGAACACTCGGACCACAGGTACTGACAGAAAGCCGACATGACATGACTAGCTGTTGACGCTGTGTGACTCTGCAAAGCCTGGCTGGAATCTCGTAAGCGAGGATGATATTTGAACCTGCTCTGCTATTTGTTTCGTGATCACTAATGCTGGTACTCCTGGGCCACATAATTGCAACGTCAAATCACATCATGTAGCCTCTTGAGTATTGTCATGCAAGGAAGTCGAGGCCATATCACATTCGATGCATTCTCGTGTGCTGTGATGAAGTTGTCTTCTTCAGTCAGTGAGGTAGTCACAATCAGAAGGTAGGGTCAAGAAGGCATCACAGGGAACCAATTAGAGGATTTTTGAAAGTGAAGCGTTCCCCGAGACAACTAAGAGAGATGCATACACAAGTCTGGCGAAGCCACACGTGTCAAGAGCAAGCTTTCGTGGAAGTTGTGGGTCACCTAAATCTGCCATGAGTCGGGCAGCAATGCAGGGTGATGGGCAGAATTTGCGTTGCAGCTTCAAGCCTTGTCCTTTGTCAGGAGTGCTACTGGAGTACTGCCGCAGATGCACGTAGGATAGTACAAAAGTTGTGTTCCAGCAACCAGCCTTTGACGTAGAAGGATCTCCTCAAAAATTTTTCGTTCGATGACTTGCTTCTTTCGAGTGTGCACGGCATAATGGGGATATGACTCATCGGAGGTTTTCACGACGATCTCGCTGCTGGTATTGTTTAGCGACTCAGCATATTGCCGAGCAATGCAGAATGTTCCTTTTGTTAAAGGGTGATCGTCTATGTATTGCGAACATATTGGATACGAGCTTTCGAGTCAGCCTTGTAGTAGCAGGACATAGCAGAGCGCCAGCGCATGCCCTAACCGCAGTAACAGGAGAGACTCACGCTTTGACGGGCATGACTTTCGGTCAGGCGTGAGCGGTTTCGACGCATTGCCTGTGAGTACGAACACCAGTTCCTCGATTAATCTGTAGCCCTCCTCATTCATGGGTATGCATTATTTTGGGCAGGGACACCGGGAGGGCGAGGACCACGGATACTGCTGAGGACAGGCGGCACATGTCGACTCGAGAGCTGCAATATGTACAGCCAATAATAAAAAACAGCGACGTGGTGTGATGTGGTTGGGTTACGATTGAGAAAGTGGACAAAGTCAGAAACAAAGCTCGAAAATAATCCGTAGCTAAACCATCTTGAGCCTAGTTTCCGAGTCTTGATCGAGGCTGGCGCCAGTGCCCGTTTCCTTCCTTCCTTCGCATGCTTCCACTACTGCCGGTCGTCATCCTCACGCACTGGTAAAGCATCAACTGCAGCTCTACCACCCAGTGATGCTCCCTCTCTCCTTGCAGGTTGGCGATCTTGCGGCGTACCATAATCCACTTTTGGTCGGTTGCATCGGTACTGTCCATGATGGCATCTATCCTCGATGGTCGACTCACTGACACACGCCATTGATACATCCCAAACACGAGACCCACAACTCGCCCCGACCCGCGGAGAGGTTCTGGGTGTTCATGTAATCCGTTCGTGTCTCGAATCGTAATGGACCGTGCTGACTATCTGCGGATGGGATTACATGCTTCGCTAGCAATGAGGTCGATCATCTTGTTCAGACAGACTTATTTCATTGCCTCGAGCAGACTAGCTGTGCAAAGATAGACGGCTTTGAAGCCCCGAACTTCCTGTTGCTACCTAATCTGTTGACGTCTCGAAGGAAGCCTCCGTTCAAGGCCATCTCCGTGGCTCAGCCGCGCTTCTCTAAGCCTCATATAAGATTCCTTTTCGATCCTGTGAATCCGGCTCCTGGTCTTTTGTCACAAAGCATCGAAGTTATTAGTAGCAATGAGCAGATCGACAACATCATCTTCGGGAAGAATCAGCAATCAATCAAGCTGCGAGTCGACTTTCAGTCGTGCTTCCCAGAAGACATATCGAACAGATCTTACATCATGTACCAATACTCGACCTTCTATCAAGCACTATCCTACTGCACCAACCTTGAAGCAATTACTGGCTCATGAAGAGCAGGTCCTGGATAACCAAGGTTTTGCGAGATCTTCCACGTCGTCTATCGACACCTACGCTTCAACACAAGCTTCGGAGGAAGACCTCCCTCGTCTTTCTCTTGATGACTTTCCTCGAGAGAGAAGACAGTGCTTCGAGCCCGACGCCATTCCATCGACTCCAGCCGATTTCGCCGAGCTCTTCCCATCAACGCAGCGGCTTATGATACAGCACGATGACTCGACACCCGATGGCAACATGAACCTACGTCTAGACATCGACTTCACCTCGAAGAGTGGTCGCAGGAGAAAGATGACTCTCTTTCACCTAAGAATGCACGATCTAGAAGAGCGAAAGTTTTCTTTGAGAAGATACTGGCGCAATTCTGGTCGAGAAGTGTCGAGCTGCAAACGCAAGTACATTCACGACATCCCAGCTGGTCTAAAGCCAAATATGAGAAGATCATCGACAGCACCTGAACTCCATCGACGAGATGTCAGTCGACACGATTCTGGCTACGAGTCTGACAATGACGACGAGGACGACTTCATGGAAAAGCTTCGAGCTTTCACGATCGCCAAGAATCTCAAAGCCACTACCCCAACGAATGGCATTCAAATCGAGTTCTCCAACTATGCTCAAGTCGTCATGGAGCCTGCGTGTCATGATGACCGAAAGCAGTATAGCTTTGAATACTGGGGAGAACAGTACACGTGGAAAAAACGACCACTTCGTGATGGCGACGAAACAATCACTTCGTACGAGCTTGTCAACGTTGAGACCCACCAGAAGATGGCTTCTATGGTACCAGATGCCCTCTCAGCAGAAGAGACCAGCTTCGAGCTGTCGCAGGGAGCCTGGATCCCGGCGAGCAGCATGAGAATTCTGCAGCAGAACATTTCCGATGACCTTGGTGATGTTATCGTCGCGACTGGTCTCATCGCACTAGCTGACGACTGTATTCCATGATGAGTTGCGCTGATTTAGAGGCTGCCGGGCCTAATTTTCGAATGGAGTCAGGTATTTGGATCAGGCAAAGACTGCTGGGAGTGCATTATGGCGTTACACGGCCTGTCAGTCAAAGCGATGGCTCTTCCTCACCGCTCCGAAGAGTCATGTTACTGGGCTTCTTTACCAGTGTGGGAAACTTTCGCGATCATGAGATGTCGGATGTATTTGGCATATTACGGACACTGGCATTCAATTGCCTCAAAATTGGACTTACAGGGTAATGTAAGGTTATTTACGAGTGTGGAGCAGATAGCATGGAGACAATGTTACGCAACGCCTGTACCAGACAGGTGGGCGCAAGGATTAGATGGTCGATGCTAGCATAGCACAATGAAGATCTTGTGCAACCATGGGCGACTTGTCCATTGTACCTATCACACGCGGTTCGGGTTGGTTTCATTAGCTCTTGTCAATGCGAGCCGTCAAGGTAGTATGGGCTCGTAGCAAGAGCGACCGCCTCTTTTTGTATGTATCTGTCAGGTGCGTTTATAACACCGCTGAAGATTAAGAAAGAAACTCGAATACTGGACGGCACGTGCAAAGTTCTTCCTTTCTCGGCAGAAACTTGCAAATCTCCCGTTGCAGAAAGAAACACCTGCCGCAACCCAACCTTTTTTTTTTTATTTAGATACCGCCGAACCCACCTGCCAAGCTCTCACTAGCTACGTTGTCAGCGACAGCACCAAACTGGATTTTGCCTACGTGCCCTTGCATCTCCTGCTCTCGTCTTCTCACGCTTTGGGACGGCTGCCCAAGCTAGAGCAACCAATTGTGAAGAGAGAAAGAAGCGCTATCTGGAGAAAGGGTTGCCGCCACTTTGTCTGCGTCACAAACATGCATTGGCTTTCTTTCTCTTGACATCTGGTTCCTTTTCATACCTTGTCATGATTTGAAAAGTGATCAATTTAACTCCTACGACGCACGTCGCTTGTCGGACTTATCTCCATAGATCGCATGCACATTGACAAGCCACCCTCACGATGGTACTGATCGATCCATCCATCTCTGCGAATTCAGCTCATCTCTATTTGAGCGTACGCAATCGTGCATATTCTACAGAAAACGCTTCTCGGGAGCACTATGGGAGTATCCGTTGATGTGCTGGCAGTTTGAGGGTACAAAGTGCAAGCTCAACGGTAAATATCTTATTGCATAACAGAAATGGTGGAGAATATCTTTCACTTGTATCTGCGACTCCGTGATTGCTTCTGTCTGTGCCCGCTCAATTCGCTCAAAGTCCTATTTCTTACCAACGACAAAGAAATTCGCTGATATACACGTGATGCACTCAGAGTAACTTCGTTTCTGACCAGGTACAGAACAGCATGTCACAATCATGACGCTGGCTGCCGGGTCGGATCAGCAGTTGATTTTATGACAGACAGCGGGTAAGCGAAGCTGGACTTGAAGACATCAGTCAGTCGTCAAATCAAGTGACAACCACAGCGATATCGACTTGAAGTGTTTACAGGTAGTGGTACCTCCCACCGCATGTGAAGAAGGCCTCGAAGGTATATAACGGTGATTGCATTTGTTTCACCAGCCTTATCCAGTCGATCAAAGTTTGAGACTCTCAATCAAGAAGTGCTAGTCGACCTTCCACCGCAGACCGAACCAAGCAGTTACTCTATATCTGAAAGTCGAGAGGACATCATGGCTACCAAGACACACAAGACTTGGCAAGAGGAGTTGGCTTGTACGTGCTTCTGATTCGTGCAGGTTTGATACTAACCAGGCTCAGCTGAGTGTCGACAAAAACGACTGCCAACTCCAGTCTACAACATTGTGTCTGATCGCAGAGGTAAAGGATCATTCCCATACATGGATGATAGTCACTCACGACTTGTTAGGAGGCAGGACCGCATGGTCAGCCACTGTCACAATACAGAACAAGAATCTTGCAGCACGGTACTGGTACGATGGACAATTTCTCAATAATGCCAAGGAAGATGCCGCTGAAGTTGCCTGCACGCAATTGCGGAACCCGTCGATTACACAACAAACGGCACCTCAATATACCCAAACAACAGGATACGGCAGGGGTCAGTTCCGCTGAATCAGCTGGATGAACGTGGGTCTTTCGGTGACTGGTAGGGAGGGAGGTTGTATCATAGTATTCCATCACGTTTTGGAACATCAAGGACAATCACGTTCGCTGTATGGTCGAAGCACGAAGCTGCGGTACAGCGTCAGGTGCATAGCGAAGGCGTTAGTGAGGCGAACGAGGCTGGCGGGGCAGCAAAAAGCCATCTCTTTAGGGTCATTGTTGGGAGCGATTAGCATCGTGTTTGTGTACCTTTGGCAAGAACCACTGTCATGCCTGAATAGCAATCTTTTGTTAGAATTCCAACCATCTACTCATCTAGTTTCAACTTGATGATTTTGGCCAAAAGGCTTTTGAGCCCGCAGCGTTCACGCTCATCACTCGTATTATTCAGTCTGTAGATCATGCAAATTTCTGTTGCTAAGTGGCATCGTTCAGAATGACAACACCTTGGATTGCCGTCAGCTTATCTCAACCATCATGTATCACGAAAGTCGAGCAGCTCTAAAATGCGAGCTTGGACGAGGTAATTCCAAGCTTGACGAATGGGAAAATTAGGGATTCGCCGCGGCGGTTGTTGCCATGCGCCAGGCACTCAGCACCATCTCATGCGGTCTGAGGCATATCCGAAAAATGCAGGTTCAGTCCGATTTGAAAGTACCTTCGTATACATTTCACAGCACGAGAACACACTTCCACCTTTGCCCACTGCGGGGACTTGCATTAGGGCTCGTTGAATGACTTGCAGAAACACAAATTACACGCATTGTGTACCAATCTGGCATGACTTGCTTGGTACCTGCACAAGTACCTGCCCCATCTGCAAGTGTCGATGAAAGTTCACTGCTTGCTCACCGCTACTCCCAAAAGTCCACTTGTACGGGTATACTACTCGCACGTCGGACGTCGCTCAGACACCTCTGCGTCTGTGAGGACTGTCATGACAGCATCGTCAAATCAGGGTTCTCTGGGCACTGGCAGATCCGCTGCTTTAACTTTCGACCTCAAAGCTCGATGTTCGGTGTGTGGACTGCCTGATCCGTCGACAGTTTCTGTCTGCTGCAAATCGTTCATTTACTGATGCTTACTACGACAGACCAGTAAAGCCCGTGCCTCGACTCTACACCTCCCTCATGGATCGGTTGACCTTCCAATATTCATGCCCGTGGCTACACAGGCCTCCTTGAAGGGTCTGACACCTGAGCAGCTAGAAGACACCAGTTGTCGACTATGCTTGAACAACACGTGAGCACAGCCTTCGCATTCGGGTGCAAGAGACGGGAAGGTTGACAAATGTGCGTAGCTATCACTTGGGCTTGAAGCCAGGTCAAGAGGTGCTGGATGCTATTGGAGGAGCTCACAAGCTGCAGGGCTGGAATCGCAATATCTTGACCGATAGTGGTGGGTTGGTGCTCCTGACCAATATCTGCAACTCTTCTGACACATCTCCTATGCGCAGCTTTCAAATGGTATCGCTTTTGAAGCTGGCCAAGATTACCGAAGAAGGTGTCCGCTTTCTCTCTCCTCACGATGGCTCACCCATGTTGCTCACGCCTGAGCATTCCATCTCTTTACAGAACAGTATCGGTAGCGATATCATGATGCAGCTTGACGATGTCATTCAGACCACCTCTCCCGATGCTGCTCGAATGAAGGAGGCAATGTACAGGTCAATACGCTGGCTAGACCGATGCATGGCTGCTCACAAGAAGCCGGACACTCAGAATCTTTTCTGCATCATTCAAGGCGGTCTCGACCTTGAAATGCGAAGAGAATGCTGTAGAGAAATGGTCAAAAGAGATACACCAGGCGTTGCAGTTGGTGGCTTGTCTGGCGGAGAAGCGAAGGCCGATTTCTGCAAGGTTGTCGATGCTTGTACTGATTTACTCCCCGAGCTCAAGCCACGATATGTGATGGGGATCGGCTATCCTGAAGACATCGTGGTTGCGGTTGCGCTCGGTGCAGACATGTTCGATTGCGTCTGGCCAACGAGAACTGCCCGATTTGGTAATGCGATCACGAAACACGGTGTGCTCAATTTGAAGCATGCAAGATACGCTGAGGACTTCGGACCAGTCGACGAAAGATGCAGATGCGTTATTTGCCGCCCACGAGGTGAGGACAACGGTCTCGGTATCAGTCGAGCTTACATCCACCATTTGGCTGCAAAAGAGACCGTCGGAGCACACCTCTTGACTATGCACAATGTTCATTGGATGCTTGATCTAATGAAACGAGCACGAGCTGCCATTGTTGAAGATCAGTATCCAGCCTTTGCAAGAGATTTCTTCCGGGACTACTTCCTAGGCAAAGAAGCTCCTGGGTGGGCGATTGACGCTTTGAGGGTTGTTGGTATTGATCTGAAAGAGGATCAATGATATCTAACCATCACAATTAGATTTTCAACCCCTTTCATGATTCTCGAGTCCACTGCTCGCCTCCGACTACGCCCCGAGTATTATGCAACAGCCAAGAAACCAAGCATAATTGTCTTCAGCTATACAATTAGTGCGCATATGCAGAAAGATCGTCGAGGATGTTAGGGACAACCGAGTCATGCAATTGAGCTTCTGTTTCCCAATATATACATAGTGCAGTTCACTGCCACTGTTTGGCGATCCTTCAGAATGGAAGAGATTTCACCTTTTTGAAGGTAGGCATGCGCAGTAAGCAAGAGCAACGCGACAGCTAGCCATCTACATAACACGAGAATCATTTGACTTTCGAGAGTCCTTTCCTCCTCCACGGAACCACACTCACTCCATGAAAGAGCACCACGATAACTCAGTCAAATTCCACGACTACGCTCTCTGACTTGTACATATTACACTTCATTATTTATTAGCGCACGAGAAGGAAGAATTACTGCAAATTTATTCAAGTCCCGGACTCTGCAACAGATGTTGGATCAATCTTGTTCTCTTTGTTGGAGATCCAGCAATATTGAATTGCTTAGATTCCCTCTGAGACCACCGCCCTTCCTTGCAATCCTCCGGGAAGGAGTCAGTCATCGGTTTGTACTAGAAGGAGGAAACGTACCTTTCTTTCCATTTTGTCATCCCTCGACTTTATGGGTTCCGCTTCACGGGTAACGATGGTCCCAAGCATCGTCCATGTCGATGGCTTCTAGAACCTCTTCGTGTGTCAGTTCTCCGCCGCGGTCGTTGTAATAGTCCAGGTAGGCGACTATGAGGATGGACATCACTATGAAGATCGGTAGGATGATCCAGCCTACTTGAGTCAGTGTTAGAGACATTTTGGTGCGGGTTCCGGTCTTAGGATTTTGCCGAGAGCTTCTTCGAGTCGTTGATCTTAGGTTTCTCAGTTCTCGCGCGTTTGGCATGTGCTGTGGTATGCTCTACAGTTCCCATTCAAGCAAGAGATGTGTGCTAATCTTGGTCATGCGGAACAGCCATGCTTGGAAGGTTTCAAGGACAATTGACAAACGCTGCCTACCACGGATAGTGTGTCATCACAATGACTACCTATTTCACAAAGCACTATTGAGTGAAGTCACATTGTCTCGTTCTTGCCTTTCTATACAGACAATCAGACGTTGTTACACTTCACAATGCTGCGTCATAATGATAGCGAATGTGGTCTTTGACTAGAGTCGGGTCGCGACAGGATCGCATGAGATGGCGGACCATTTATATACTCTGTTATCGAGGCACTTTGCCCACAACACATCACAAGAATAACAAATTAGAGCACAGGAAAGCACACATCATGAGTGGATATTACCGGACTGGTTCCGAGAACCATTCAACCCAAAACATGCATCAAACCCAAGACCAGGGTAACGTTTACCCTGATCCGCAAACATACAATCCTCAGCCCTATGTCAGTCAAGCATCTCCTGAACCTCCTCGGAATGCGTTCGACGACGCATTCGACGATTATTATGGCACGAACTTGCGACCAGCTGTACGGCAGCAAATTTCACTAGTTTTGAATGCCCCAGCCCAGACTTCTCTCCGTGAGACGCTGTTCGTCGGTGTTCCTGACAGGACAACATTGACACAAGCACATCCCAACCCCCAACTATACTGCACTCCGGCTGAACTATTTGTCCTTTCGCGCGTCCTGGAACGTGTCAACAACCGACAGAGCAACCAGGTATTCACGCCCCAGAGTCTGCAGCCGGAAGAGATCTACAACGCCATAATCGGCGAATCGACCGATGATGAATGTGAGTATATCCTAAGGACTGACGGTGAACCGTGGTCGTCCCCGCTTAACCGCTCACATGACATTCAGGGCTTCCAGAACCAGCAACTCCCTCAAGTTCAGAGCGAGACCTTACCTCAGCAACAGCCTCCAACTGCTCAATCAAGCTTGAGCAAATGCCAGCGAGATATTATGGTGAAGATTGTGCGCCGCTACAACAAAGCTCATCGCGACTGTCCTCTCGAGCTCGAACATATGACACTACAGCTTTGCGATCAGCTATACCAACAACAGGCTACCGCAAGGGAGAGGCAATTGATGGAGCAGGAGATACAACGACTCGCCGGTCAACCGGAAGTCAGCGAGCTTGGACTCCAGGCCGAACCCGAACCCGCACCCGCACCCGCACCCGCACCCGGACCTGAACCTGAACCTGAACCTGAACCTCCCAAGCCAGTTGTCCCTTTCGTAACGGCCACTAATGCCAACATGAAGGATCTGCTAGACGATCCGAAACACGCCCGACCAGACCGACGCAGGGCTTGTGCACCATGCCGGATTGAAAAACGATCCCCTTGTGATTACCTTGAGCAGCGAAAAAAAGGCCTGCCATGTTCACTGTGTTTAGAACGAGATGGCAAAGGTCTCTGTCCTCCATACAATTCTGGACTGTTTTGCCACAGAGATACACCCCAGGCATACATCGACTGGAAGACAGCACGTTTCGAGAGCAAAACCCCAGGACGATCAAAACCAGTCGAGGATGGCCACTTGGCTAGGCTGGTCAAACGCCAGAACCAGAAGGATCGAGAGGTGCGAAGCAAGATCGAACGTACCTACCACAAAGACGCACTTGACAACGAGAAAGGACCTCCTTCGGACGATGAAGGAGGCAACTCCCTGTGGATCGGACCCTAGAACAAAGCCAACCTTTTGAGAGCTGTAAGACCAGATGGCAGGCCGAGGTATGGTAAGCCAAGTATACAAGATGAGTTGTCCCTATCTATGGGTGTGCTAACACACCATCTAACTAGACATGCTAATCACAGAATAGAAAATATAGCTCCGCAACACAAAACGCTAGTGTGCACAAACGTTGTTGCCAACAATCGCCCTCCTGATTTGTTAGAGGCTGGTCAATGTCCTTTTCTGGTAAGTACTAATCCATGCGAAAGTGCTAAGCAATACATTTAGTAGTGCAGAAACCACGTCTCTTCTTTTCTTATTCTCCTTGTAAATAATATGAGGCAGAAACAAGCATGCATGTCTGAACGCCTAGTCGAAACACCCTATGGTGACTGCCCATGAATATAGTATTTGGTCTACCCAGTCAGCTTTCACTTACGAAGCATAATCTAAAGTCCCCATCATGAATCCTGTCGGGTCAATACTCATGACCTGCGTCCAGTCCCATTCATCCAAGCCCAATAGCATATCGTCCATGAATCCATCGTCTTGAGTGCCATTATTCATTGGTACAGTCGTTGTTGCAGTGGTTTCAGTATAGCTCAAGTTCCCGACGGCGTCGTTTATGTGGCTCGAAGCTGGCACTAGCAAACCCTCACCATTACTGTGAATGTTCTGATTTGGATCCTGTGTATAGACACCTGCACCCGTGGTTGCGCTTGTCGCTGGTTGGTGCATTTGCGCTCTCGTAACCCCGTCGATACGCTGCTTCCTACGCTGAGAACCTTCATTTATGGCGACAGATTCCGGACTTACACTCCGCTGATCACCATTGGTCATCGCCAGTCGGTCAGGCATAGGCAAAATCAATCTCTTTGCTCGTGGTAATTGTCCTCCCATCACATAACTATGCAATTTGAAAACTCTGTCTGCCGCCGCACGCGCAAAATGGCTACGAGGTACATCAGGATTCTGCTTACTATGCACAAATGAAAGTGCGGAGGAAATTATCCAGTACCCATGGAAGCCTTGTCCGAGATTGCGGACTCGATCGTCAAGCATGTTCACCACAGCTTCGACCATGTCTATTAGGTGTCGGTCTTCAGTGACGTGTAACATACCGGTGTTGTGGCTTGGGCTTGTAGCGACAACGAAGGAGTGTGCAAGGGAAAGCGCAGATCGGCCAAAGTCTTCGCGAATAAAGGCAAAAAAGCGACGCTGTATTGAGGAGAGTTGAAGTTCGGCAGGGACGGTGCATCTTCCCGTAGCGTCAGCTATACTGAGTTGGGGGTTATAGAGGAGGATGTTGGTGATGCAGGCATAGCGACGGCTGATGCGAGAGTGAAAGTGTGCTTGTTTGAATTCTCGATTCGTGGGAAAGGGTTGATGAAGGACGACGAGGTACTCTCTCAAAATGCACTGTGATAGGGTCAATGGCACAAGACTTCCAGGGGCAGAGATCAGAAGCGACGAAGGAGGAGCCAGCGTAGAGGCTGGGAGGTCGGATAAGGTGCTTTGATGTCGATGTTGTGGGCTGTTCTGGATCGCAGCCTCCCTCCATCCAGCTATCGGAATATCATCGAGCAATAGTCTGATCTTGTGGTCATACATGGTTATGGTGTCGTGATCTAGAGCGTTACGAATACTGTTGACCTTATAGAGAACCTCTACACGAAGCGGTAGAGACTCTGCAGCCCAAGCTAGATAGGATGATCGTGTAAAAGTACTACGTGGTTTGGGGTCCGGCAATGCGCTAGTGTTGGTGTTAAGGTCTTCATCGTCGATATTTGACGGCGGATTCGTGTCCCAATCCATAGAACCTATCGTTGGCGTCATGCCTCTATCGAGAGTTACTTGCAAGTCGATCTCAAGTGCTGTATACCACAATCTTCTTCGCATTTCACAATCGAATGTATTGACCCTATTGCATAGCAGAGTCGGCTCTCGATGCAGACCAGCAGCCATGAAACGTCGAACAAGAGCTCCACTGTCGGTCCAGAAACGTTTGACTTTGATACAATTAAGTGCTTTTGATAAGAACAGTTGAATGTGAAGTTGGTAGATCAATAAAGAAACATGTTTTTGACTCTGACACTCTAGCCAGTAATTGCAGACATTGATCCAATGGCTGGCGAGTTCACGCTTTGCTGAACTACGCCCAACAAAACCTTCTTCACCTCCTGGAACTATGCAACCCATCATAGACATGGCGACGAGTAGCTGCACTACAAATCCGGGGTTGGTGTCCTTGGGCGACCGCCAATATGCTTCGTAGTCCTTCAGAAGTGTGGGAACATGTACTATTCGGTATGTGGTTTCGACCGTGTCAAGGTAGTGGTGAAGGAGGCGATCAGCATATGATTTCTCAGGTACCATTGCTATAAGCGACTCAATGGATATGTCATATGGTTGCTTAGCAGCATGCTTCTCTCTCTGGCGTATCTTCGAAATGGAGTACTTCGCGTCTTGCAAACATGGTAGAGCAAGGAGTATCTCTTTGACGAATTTTGATAAATCTTCGAATTGCAGCAGAATCGAGAGCGTGTTGCTTGGTCCAAAGTATTTTGTCTTGAAGGACTTGCCTTGCAGGAGGACTTTCTCTTGATCGCCGATCGCATATTCGTCAGAGTATGGATTCCGCTCACCAGCAGCACCAGGGCCGACTGGGTTTAGTAGACCCAAGTTCATCTCTTTCGACGTCGGCTTACCACCAGCAGCGTAAACCCATGTCTCAAGCTCGATGAGTCGGTTGCGAAGCTGGGCATATCTGTAATCAGTAGGCGCTGTGCTTGAGTCAGTTGCGATTGGTCCGGAACGAGGTAAAACCTGAACTGGGGTAGGGCGGGCCACTGCCTCGACGCTCAGGATCGCGTTTGCATTGTTGTGAGCAGTACTCTCGTATTGCTCTGCTTCATCCCGCCAAGTATTATGACTGCTGGCTCTCGATCTTCTCGATCTCTCGGGATCAGATGAGGTGTGACCCTCAGATGGCGCATCGTGAGAGCCTGTATATGTAACGTAGGAACATTTGTTGCCATTACCACCTTTTTGGCAGCGAATGCAAGAAGGTAGGGTGCGATCGCACTTGACCTTTCTTCGACGACAATCAACACAGGAAAGAGCGATGCGACGCCGCTTCTGACCCATGGAGAGCGTCTTAGCTGGCTACACCAAGCTTCGGATCCGCGGACAGCTTCCACAGCAATTACGGATCAGCCTGGCAGATCGAGCCACTGGTCACTTCCTCACTTGGCACAACATCGGCACTAGGTCTGATCAGTCTCAATGCACCGAGCTTGAATTGAGACTGATGCAGATGGGGGGTTATGGGAGATGCAAAGATTGTTTTCTCAAGATACAGAAAAACTCACTTCTGTCTGTCTCATCTATTGACTCTCGAGCCTCAGATCTCTTCTGCTAGGTTGCTGCACAAAACGAAGAAGAATAACTCAAATTAGGCATCCCTCGTTTACCATGCGTGGTGGAGTTCTTAAGCGTTTCGTCGCGCAAATAAAGTTAGTTCCAGCCATCCCGCGTGTTCTGGTCCACAATCCTCGACAACGACGGTGTTATGAGAATAGGACTTTATCGAGCATCGCCACAAACAGTATCATGTTTACGTGCGCATCTAGCAAACATCACCCTTGAGGTGTGGGTGATACCTAGACATATGCTGTGAGCAAGGATGCGTGCAGCGTAGCAAAGGTGAAGCTTCTTAATTCGCCACTGTTGATACACACTGTCGAAGCTGCAACTCCCCAGCGTAATCAAGAGCAGAGATGTATTCCTTTATTAAGCTCGTTATACCTACGTGTTAAGAACTAAGAGATGAAACTGGCACTTCCCCACATGTCCAAGGTCACAGCCCACTAGCACTCTCGCCAGTTAGGGAGCTCAGACTACTCTGTAGTAAGCTTCAGAACATATCATCGGAACACTCTTCAGGCATTGCAAGAGGCAGTCAATCGAGGAACTATGAGAGCCTTGCGATTCCACGGCAAGGAGGACATCCGTCTGAACGACATTGCTATACCTAATATCACTCCTAGCCATGTCAGAATTCGTCCAGCATTCGTTGGCATCTATGGGACTGCTCCTCTTCTCTTATTGCCTCGAAGGTAAAATCTCGACTAACAATGCACTGAGATGTCCATGAGTATACACACGGAGCGACTTTGATTCCGAAATCAGCGCATATATTCACGAACTGCTCGGCTCCCTTGACGGTAGGCCATGAAATCAGCGGCGTAGTGGAAGAAGTTGGATCTGATGTTAGTGAGCTATAGGCTGGCGACCATGTGGCTATACAGCCTATCATCTCAGACAACACATGCTACGCGTGTAGACAAAATCGTCCCAACTACTGCACCAAGCACGGATTCTACGGTCTCAGTGGGCCTCCCTGTTTGCAGCCTTCTTCAAAACCTTGTGCTGAACAATGTGGTTGTTTAGGTGCTGATGGCGGTCTTGCGGACTACCTTGTCGTTACGGCTGGAAATGCTCGGAAACTGCCGCCACATATCCCTCTTGACGTCGCAGGTATGTTCACATTGCGAGTGTGCGTCGTAGTCGTTTGATCATAAGTCTTTGCAAAGCCCTTATCGAACCGCTTTCTATTGGATGGCATACTATTCGATGCAGTATCGCACAAGAGACCACTTCAGCATTGGTCATGGGTGCGGGACCAATCGGTCTCTGCGTAATACAGGCGTTGAAGGCCCACAACATCTCAAATATCATTGTCGCCGATACAAATCTAGTTCGCGAGGACGCTGCCACTCTAGCAGGAGCACACCACTTCATTAACCCCTCCACGGACGACCTAGCGGAGACTTGCGGTTGGCTCTGTATCGACAGTAATGGTGTGCATGTCGCTTATGATACTGCAGGCAAGCAAGTAACACTCGACCAATGTGTTGCGGCTTTATCTGCAGGTGGACTGCTAGTCAACGTTGCCATATAGGGTGGGTCAGCAACTATCATGCCCAATGCATTCACTCTTGCTGGGAAGCGATATATGGGTAGCGCAGTATACGCCCGAGAAGACTTTGATTCGGTCATTGAAGGTGTTGCACTAGGTCAGCCATTCTTTGGTTACGTCTTTCGTGGGAAAATAACTAATACTTGGTTCACCAGGTTTTCTAAATCCCGCATTCATGATAACGTCCAAGATAGCACTCTCGGAAGTGGTATCACGCGGCATCTTGAAGCTCATACAAAACCCGACTTCGGACCTGAAGATCTTGGTTGACTTATCAAGAGATGATTAAGTGCGAGACAAGCGATATATGTTCTTGCGGTTCACACCTGCTATGACCCAATCGTTGGGGAAGGATCAGCTGCTGAGCTTGCACGCCGCGACTCGAGAACATTCATGGCAGCCTCGGCTTCTAGCCCAGATGCGCGTTGACCAGCACGTCAATTACTTCACTTTTAATGTGGTAGAACAGCTGTACGTAAGCAGGCCGCTCAGGGTTCTGGCGTAGGTCGAGTACATCAGCGCCTGTGCATTCAATGAAAGAGGAACGGGGTCTACTGCCTGTCATTTAGTCGTCGATCTCGACTTGTACCTGACCATTTCATCTGACCCTTGAGGCGCTTGAGGCCAAAAACGAGCGTCATTGACTGCTTTCGCGCTGGCACCCTCCGTACAGTTCTGTCGCGGCTCACGGGCCAGATTCAGTGTTGCAAGAAGCAATGATGTCCAGCTTACAACCGTGCACTCATTCTGTCTGCTTCAAAGCGAGTTTTATGAGCTTCAGCAAGATCGTTGGATGCCTCGGCGTCCCAGCCTGCGATCAAGTCCTCAACGACATTGGTTTCGTCCTGCCCCCAAACGATATTGCCGTCATGAACCCAATCACCACTGTCACTCTGCCTGAGGACTCGATATGTCGGTACACCACAGATACCAAGTGCTTTGGCCTCTATCGTCGCTGCACGCAGTTTGGCTTTGAACTCGGCGGAATTTGCTCTTACGATCAACTCAGTACCATTATAGCCACATTGGTCCAAGACTTGACTGAGCACAGTTTCGTCGCTCACGTTTGCATTGTCTTCCCAGCAAGCGCGATACAGGAGTGGCACAATTGACGGCTCAACCATCGCCACTCGCAGCACGGTTGGTGTACGAATCGGGAATATGTCGGCCCAATAGAAGTCGATGTTCTTGTCCGGGCGGCCTTCTTGCATGTTAACAGCGTTCCAATAATGTGTCCAATCCGCGTGATCTTGTCGAGACCAAGCAGCTTTTGTGGGGGACACAGCACTTCCGGGCAGATTTGGTGCACCTATTTCACGAAAAAGTATTCCAAGAAGGAAAGGCTTCATGACAATTTCGAGCTCCGGTCCAAAAGTCCTCTGCAGACGTGCTAGTTGCGTCCACCCCAGAAAAGCCCAAGGACTGCTAAAATCGTACCAGAATTCAAGCTTAACTCTTCCCGCGATCTTGTTATTGGCTACACATCGTGGCATGAGGCTTCTCAAACCTGTAACATGACACCAGTCTTGAGCCTTCTGTAAAGCTATCAAGGTGGCCTCCACGAAATGCATGCGGTCTTGGCCCCAGAAGAATCTGCCTTTTGACTTTGTCCCGTTTGTGTCAGTCCATTCTGCATCTGGAATCCAGAATCCGGGAACACCGAAAGCACCTCTGCCAATACTTTCAGCCGTCGCGTCCTCTAGCTCCTTGCGTGCCTGAGGACCAGCAAAAGTGGTCTGGGAAATTCGATGCGAAGCCTCAATGCCGCTGGATTGCACGATCTTGAGTAATTCCTTGTCGTCACTGACATCGCGACCATCCACCCAATACGCCTTGAACAAAAGCTTAGTCAGAACTCTCCTATCTTCGTCATCAACCGCATAGAGCAATCTTAAGGCATTAACTGTCTTTCGTGGATGGTGTGGAGGTGGGTTGTAGGCGATCTGATAACGTCGAAGCGTTCGTTGCATAGATTTACCTGTCACCGCACGCTTAGTCGGATTAAACACGTCGCTTGCACTGCCTCCAGCACCTTGTGGTGCTGCAGTGGCGCGATAAATGGCCCCAAGAAGTACAGGGCGCCATATCAATGATGCGCCGCATCGTTCAGCAAGAGCCTCGACGCGTGTTGAGGCGATGTAGGCGAACGGGCAGGATATCTAGTCAGCATGTCAGTATGAGGCTGAGAGTAAGATGACCAATACCGACATCATAATTGAATTCAAGTACAGGAGCAACCATTACGCTGGAGTTGCAAGCTCCTGAGAGAGCGAGCTTGCAAACGGCAGGCTTTCTGTTTTCGTCGGAGCTTGTGTGATGTGAACGAGGTACGTATACAGGCTTTTAACCCACGGCTTTGCATCCAAGATTGAGGTGGCAGTTCGACATACCACTACATGTTGCCGTCAATTATGTTTTGTGGAGGTTCTACACGAGAAGCTGGAGCCGAGGTTGATCGTCTGGATCTCCCAAGACTCTCTGGGTAGCGGTAAGTCGTTGTAGAGAATCTTTGTCTACGTTGATGGGACTTCGTGTCTCATGCACGAACCACATGTTCGAGATGAGCTATGTGCAGTGTTGTGTCCAACATGTTTGAACAGTAGTGATGGTTATACTCCGTCTCATGGCAGTGAAGTATACAAGGTGGATACGACAGCTTGCCGGAACCGCAAAGAGCTTCGACAATGTGATTCGCACCAGCCACGTCCCGGCCAGAAAAGGTTTCGAGGCCACACCCACAATCTTGCTGTGGTAACCCGACACTTTTGCTGACTGGGACGTAATCAGGATAGTCTCTCCGAACGAGCTGCCAATCTTATAGCAGAGTAGACGTGAAAGTGTAAAAAACCAATGTCCTCAGATGAATATACGCTGGAAATTGCAAGCATGGTAAACATGGGTAGATCACGTGAAACAATAGTGATTTAGCTCATTTATCAGATGAAAGAGTTGCGTTCTATGAGAAGATCTAGAACGGTCAAAGTCGGTGACTTCGCCAAAAAAGTAACGCATGAGTAGAGACGTGATGGCTCCTAGATGCATCGTCATTTCGCTGTAATGGAAGGAGAAAGTCTGAAGATCTGATGCGCAAAATATGCCTAGTCCATTGGTGTCCGTGATAAATGATGTTCCAGTCTCATTGCCACAGCTAAGCACACTCGTTGTCCTGACCGGTTCGTGTTAGAGCCACACCTCATCTACATTGCACTATTGTCGCAATTCTCGCGGCGGTACGCGAAGGTATAGATCGCTCTCCGTAGCGGTGTCCAGAAATTGAGGTAGATGAGGCCATTGTGGTGCCGATGCCTTTACCTCTTTGTCAGGTTGTGCGCGATTTGCCACAGTATTCTCGTCTTCTTTCGCAAGGACAGCAGCAACCGCAAGGGCTGTAAGTGATGCCTCCTCACGAAGCCTTCCCATAACAATGGCTTTCCTTCCAGGCTGGTCTGCATATCGCTCCTCGATGTATCGCCATGCCCATTCCAGATCCTCTTCATCGACGGGACGTATGCAACCTCTGAGCAGGTTCTGTGCTAATCTTTCCTGTTCCATATGGTACCTCCACTGTCTCCTCTCCCATTCCTGTCTGTTAGTCTCCTCCGCTTGGGCAATTGATGGAAGGTCTGTCGCAACTACAGGAGCAGTACCCCTTCCCATTCGATACCAGTGGAGCTCGGCGTATATCTGCACGTGCTCTCTTAGAGTCATTTCGGGGTCAGTGTCAAATTTGCCTGCTTCGAATGTGGGTCTGTCTAGATCATATGGACCATTGATAATTCCGTGATTCACCGGGAGGTCAACGAGCGAGAGCGTCCAAGTGTCGATCCGTTCTCTCTTCACCCTGATCAGACTTTGGGGATGTTGACTGTATACCTCCTGGGCTTGAGTATGGGTCGTCAGGTTCTTGATTGTGAGCATTTGCTGCTGGGGCTGTGCATGGAGAATTTGGCTTTGAGAGAACATGTTATGTATGTAGACAAAGCAAACTAAGTTTCAACTGCTCGCAATATATTTCGGCAATCATTTCAGGTCATGCGGGCTTGAGGTCGATGGTCGAGTAGTGACCTCGACTGTGACTATGCGGCGCAGTAGTGCAGTCATGACCGTGTCAGAACGCGTCACTGTGAGCGAGGCCATGGCGTTGTCGGGTCGGCACACTAAGCAGTCACTGTGTTTGACAACCAACGCAACGGAACAAGGGCTTCATTGCTCCTTGGTAGACAGGGGTCACCTTCCATTGTGCGTGTAGCTCAGTGCCACGTGGCGGTCAGCAAAGACGTTCCCCCTATAGCTGTAGATTGCATCAAAATGAGCGGCCGCTTTTGCTGTCCAGGACGTGAGTGCATTGTACTTTGTGTCAATTCGATTGTGTGGCGTTGTGAAAGGATGACGAGGATGAAACGAATTGATACAGGAAGAGAAGGATCTGAAAACATATCGGAGTAGCACATAAGCCTGGCCATCCCCTGAGTTGTATCGTGATGGAGTCCCAATTGTAACCCATCACTATCTGAAGACATGTCCCCTTAGTGGTGGTTGATGACGATTGAGCTTCTCCTCCTTTCGACCTCTTCCTGCGCTGCAGGTGGACCTACATAGTTCTTGATGCCCCAAACGAAATACCAGATAGCCGAAACAGCTACACCACCAACAAAGACAGCGGAAGCGTAATTCATGCCAGTAGCTGGTACAGGCAGGTACGATGGCATCGAAAAGAGAGGTGTCACGAGAAGAGTCCAGGCTGCACGGACAGTTAGTGAATGTGGTTACAAGATCATAACTGCTAAACTTACCGACTGCAACAAAATTGCAAAAGTAGCCGAATGCTCCAAAATCGTAAACACCATTCTTCAAAGCCTTACGGCGTCCGATGAGAGACACAATGATCGGCATCACATATGCAATTGTCAAAAAGATGACACCAGCACCACTGAAACCATTGAAGGCAGCCGTCGAACCGAAGTAGATCAGACCGAGTAAGATCTCGCATACCATGCACAACATCATGGCATTGAGTGGAACATCCAGTTTGTGATTGACCTGCTTCCAGAGTTGGTATCCTGGAATAGCACCGTCACGTGAGAACGCCCATACACATCGTGATGAGGCAGTTGTGCATCCCACACCACAAAGGATGCCTAATACCATGATAGGAACACATAGAGCGAAGGCGCCACCCTGGCTTCCAACAGCTTGAGCGATAATGTACGGGAAGGGCTGAGCCAGGAGGATGAGGTCCTCAATTGCTGGCAAGACGAAGCAGAGTGGAACTAGGAAAATAAAGCCACAAATCATGTTGAGGACGACAGTGCCGACCATGGCTTTAGGCACCTGAGTCGCTGGTTGTCGGACTTCTTCGCACATACTAGATTCGAACATTAGCACATTGCCATCGACCACGAAACCATTCGTGATGAAAGATGTCAATTGGCTATCACGACATACCTCAAGATCATGCCAGTTGCGGATGTGGCGTAAGCCGCATGAAGCAGGCCGATGAAGAAAGACCAGCCGGGAACCCAACCTGACGAGGCAGTAAAATTGCCGAGAGCATAAGACGCGTTGTGGCGACCATTTCGTGCGACAACCAGGATGGTGATAATAATAGCGAAGACCCCGGCAAAGGTCCAGAAGATAGCGAAAGTCTGCTGAAAGTTAGTGCCTGGGTACTGAAAGAACAAGAACATGAGAGAGATGAAGCTTTTGTGAAGGTAGCACAAAAGTGTGAAACAATGAATTTTGGAGCGTAGAAAGTTCTTGACATACATCCAAGAGAGGAAGCCACTTGTTGCCGAGGGCAGATATTGCGTTACACAAGAGCGTGATTGCAACAAACAGGAGCCACGTTTGCCATGTGGTAGCGGTCCAGATACCAACTCCGTCAGCATCCGTGAAGATATTGACGCAGCCGATGAAGAAAAGCGTCGTGCCAAAGTTGACAGAGAGTGTAATCGTCATATTGCCGAGGGAATAAGCCCAACCGCAAATCCATGCGGTAATGTTGCGGTATTTTGGCGAGCTGAGCATGTATGTTTGATAGTAGACACCGCCAGCTGTAGGGTACACACTTGTGATCTCACCAAGCGAGATGGCAACACAGAGGATAATCAGGCAGACAGCAACCCAGCCCCAGATTACAGCAACGGGGCCGCCACCAATGAGTGGATAATAAAGGGTGGTCGCAAGGCCGTATGGGACTGAGGCAAGGACGAAGGACATGAAAGCGACCTGTAGTGTTGACCTGGATCGAACCAGCTCGGCTTGGTAGCCAAGTACAGCCAGCATGTCGTCAGCCGAACCTCTTCGGCCATTGATGAGGACATCATCGCCGCTGATACCGCCATGTTTTTCACCCAAGCTATTGGGTGACTCTTTTGATATTCTGCGCGACATCTTGCTTCAAAATACTACAACACCAAGGTGAGCAGAAGTGGACGAATGTTGGGCTGGGAGCGCAGAGGTTGGAATGCTGCAAGAATCGCGGCACGACTGGGAATGTTGCTGTGGCTGTTGTTGGTCGCTGTGGACGATTGTTCGGCTATAGTTGGTGCTTTGGATGATGCGATTGAGCTGAACAAATATGGTGGATGGTATCGCGCGGGGTTCAAACTCTGAATGAGCTATCGATGCTTGGTGGTGTTCTGGACATACACAACGCTGCATATGAAAACGAAGACTGATGGTCAGAAAGTCGACTGAATTCTCGCAGCTAAATGTACAAGTACAGGGTCGAGTCGCAGGAAAGCAAGCTGAAAAGCACTTTGCGGCGGACCGGCATATGTAGGAGAATAAGCAACGAGCACCAATTTTGCAGCGATGGTCGTATCTTTCTACCTCTCACAATCAAGCATCACGACTGGAGCTGTGCGGATCACGATTGCTGGAATTAAATCCACACCTGTCCACTGAATCCACAGAACGTACCTCTCAACTCAAACTATGATGAGCCGAGAACATCGTTTTGAGATCACACCTGTCGAATCATGTTCTCATCGCAAGCTTGTCCGGAAGAGGTCGTTAGAGCCGTATTAGGGCACCGAAGAGCCCCTTGGCATCGATAAATGCTGATTTCTTCTCTGCACAGTGTGTCCACTACGTCAGGCCTGGCAGATTATAGGTCAATGATAGCTTGCAGCTACGATAAGCTGGGCTTAGCCAGTGATTCGATGCGACACAGAACACGAATGTTCGCAAACTATGTTGGTTTGCATCATGCATCAAAGCTCTCAATTTTCCTGCTTGGATTGACACAGATTAGGACACTGTGAACTTGCCTCGTGATACACGTAGTTCTATCGCAGAGACGAGGTAGCGCGCTTGGTAGGATCAAGCACAAAGATGAATGGTGCACGGGTGGATCGAAGCTCGGTGCGACGTGCTGACACCCTGGACACCCTGATAATGGCGCTTTATCGGCACAAATCCATCACTAATGCATCAAGCCAGACTTGCTGCAGTACAACGTAATTAATGGACTGGGTTCGGCTGCTTGATTTGCCGCGCACGAGACGTCAGGGTTGCAATCTGACTTTACCATGCAAGCCACATGTGTGCCATGTGCTAGAATCTCCGCAGTAACGTTACGAGAGCAAAGCTCACACGACATTATAGAATGTTAGTCGAAGGTCGGAGGTCAAATGTCTTTGGTCAGTGCGACCATTGGAATGGGATCCTCCTCGTGGTTCCACCGTCCTATTCAGAACAGTCTTTGACCAGTTGGCGGCTGTATACTGTATTCGGGGAGGTGAAGTCGAGTGGTCATGCGTTGGACTCGTGCTCGATCGCAAACGATCTGTGGTGGTTAAGCACTTCAATTCATACATTGTTGTATGACTTGAGTCAAATATCGATTCAGGATAACCTAGGCTTACACAATTCTGATACTGGAAACTCTACAGGACTCGTCTCAGTAAAGACTTCCCTTGTTGTGATCAATCCGTGTCCGCTGCTCTTGAAAGTATGTTGCGGTCTTCAGTCGGTTGCTCGTTGCCATGAGTGGCCTTTGATACTCTCTGCGCATTAGCCTGCCTTTGAAAACCACCTTCCTCCCTATCCTCGCCAACCTCAGGCCACAAAATCTGCTTCTGGTGCACAGCTCGTATCATCATGGTGACGACAAAAATCCACATCGCAACCAGCAAACCAGCCATAACACATCCGATTATCTCCAGTGGACGGATTCCAAATGCGTCGGCTATTCTGAAAGTAGCGGTGGTTAAGGCGGTTTGGGGAAAGATGTAGCTGTACCATGTCATTGCAAATGGTATCTTCTTCTTCTGAATGTCTATCTTGTGGAGAGCACGCGCATCCTTCTCCAGGTCGCCCTGCCGGTGATTGTGGCGAGTGTATAGAGGTGCAATGTTGCTGATAGCACTAACAAAGAAGAACCAGAGAGCCAGGCCCCACAGCCAGAGACACATCCAATTTCCAACGAGTCTCAGGACCTGCGCGGCGAGTATTGCAGGCATTTCCATAAACACGTCTTGGTTCTAGCACTTCATGTCAGCTCAATGTGAGGAGATTTCACGGCCAGCCTTGACACTTACTGTAGCAATGGCCTTGGCAAGATTTGCGGCCATACCTATTGTTCCACTACACGTGAAGGCTGCTGGTCCAACGGAAACAAACATTCCAGGTCGCGATGGATCAGCAGGCAACTTCTGCGTCATCAACCTATACACAAATGCTGCGTAGATGGTGAGGCTGACCAAAAATCCAATACCTTGCACAGTGAACCCACCTACAATGACTTCGAGAGTGCGTGAGGGCGACTGCAGTTTAGTCGCAAGATTAGCAGCATGTGGCCCGATTATCAGCAAAGGATATGCTGGAAAGATCCAGATGGGTGTCATCTGTGCTATCGTGAACGTGAGACTTGACCAAAGGATCATATAGATTGCGATTGACAGTGTAATCGCGAGTGCCACGTTGAACCAGAAAAGGACCCACACAACTTCACTCAACCACGGCCCAGTCCTGTCGGCCCCATATTCGATAATCGTGATGCAAATGGTGCCAAACGAGACGGCAAATGCAGGCACGAAGAGACTCTCAGTTGGATGCACCAAAGATGCATGAAAGGTTGCTGGATAGCTGATGAAACGTGTCAGCATCATGGCCCAGATACCAATGTACAGAACAAGATTGAGAAAGAAGAAAAACAGGCCGATGTAGTAAAGCCATGGCGCATCACATGGTACAGTGTGTAGTACGTTAGCAAGCCCACCAGTAGCCATCGTGATAGTGAAGTAGGCCCATGTTATGTGTTTGATTCTTTCCTTCCATGGTAGATCTTTTGGTAGGATCGTGTCAGATGTGTCTTGGTGTCTGCCAATCGAGGTGTGATGATGGTCACGTCTGTGGGATCGTCCGACGTGCTGTTCGTAGCATTCATGCTGCGAGGTAAAACTAGTGCCTGTATCACAATTGAAGGACGGCTGTCGTGGACCAGGTTGATAGCGATCTTTCTCAATAGCGAAGGTCTTGAGACTATCCTCACGGCATCCTCGTGCACGAAGCGACGAGAACGAATCGCTGCTCATTTTGCTGATTTAGCTAAGTGTTGTTTGTCATGTTTGTCAGCTGGGCAGAAATCAACAACGCGCGCGACACCATCACTTGTGTCTCACTCATACCATCAGTATTATGGAAGGAGCGAATGCAAGTTCAAATCCATCGCTGTTGCACAAAGAACAAGAAAATCTCCCCATGTTTACCAACCAGAAAGAAAGACAAAAGGCAATTCAGATACAGGTAAGGGCATGATAAGCCCTAATTAGGATGCTCGGCACGTAACCTTTCCGCCAAGCAAGCTATCCTCATAGGTCCGAAAGCTTTTGTTGGTGTCGCAATACTTCAGCGGTCTGAGTGAGTTTGCAGACGAACAACTGATTCCTATTGCCCGATTAAACAATCGCTTGCTGTCAACGGATCGGATTGCGAACCACCATTGATCCACTGAATATCGGCATGTATGATCCGAGACCTCAGAAATTGCAATACCGATAAAGAGGACAGAAATAACAGAGTACATATACATGCGTGTACGAATATGTCAAGCTAAATCGCACACAAATAATTCCCTCGAATCGGGCACGTGGTCTAGGGGTAGTACGTTAATTCTTCTTGCCATGGTGATCCATATTCTGACTTGCCTTGCAGTGATTTTCGCTTCGCATCCTGCTCTTGGTGAGCTTCAGTGCCTTGTGAAAGGTCGCGGGTTCAATTCCCGTCGTGTCGTGAGTGTCTTCGCACAGCGTGTGGGCCGAATTGTGACTGACTGTAATATAGCAATTGAAGATAAACGTTAATTTTCTTTTTGGGCTTATTTCCCCACAGCGTTCTGCCTCTTCTCTAAACAACCCATAATACAATACCCGCTGTGTGCAACAGCTATACATAGCTTGGGCTCTTGTGCAATTATACGTCCACTTCAAAAGGCGCCTGCTAGAAACAGAGAACATCCAGGCGCGTATTCGTATCAACCTTCGAAGCGAGCAGCCAAGGACGCATTAATGTCGTTTAACAACTTTCCAACTTGCGTAAGCTTACGGTGCTTGTCAACATGCTTTACACGACACAAACGCCATTGTGTTCTATACACATGCGCATCGAAAGTGTTCAGTTGGAATAGGTTGCAATCTAAGAGCTTTGGAGAACAGGAAGAGAAAGTGATCAAACTATGGATCCTCGCTATTTTCCGCCACCAAACCGACCCCGAGTACCAGGCGAACCTGGCCTAATCATTCTATCTGCCTATGGCATCTGCACCGGTACCCTTCTTGTACCTCGCGCTTTCCCTTTTCGCCGCTACCTGCCCGTTCCACCTATCCTCTATCTACTGTACTATACACGCTCCCATAGAGTTGCGAACATTGGCGAGGACTACATCTATGCGATACAGCTCGCTTGGCTCCTGATGCGCTGGACAGACCTAGTCATCTGCCATGACGTTGATAAGGATACAAGACGTGTCAAGGACGACGGCAAGCTCGAGACAGTGGAATACGTAAGTGGATTAACGTTTTGGGAAAGGCTAACCAGGAGTCTGAACTTGCTATCGTCATTGAGAGGCGTTGGGTGGAATTGGGAGGTGAAGCTTCCCACACACGTCCCGAAAAGTATGGCGAGGAGGTGAGTGAAATCGTTGCCCATTAGATATGGAGGCTCATTTGAAAGGCGCTTCGTGCTCGGTCGTTGTCTCGACGCTCTGCGTGCATACCTCGGATCTGACCTGACGACACATCTCTGTTCGCGCATACATGCCTTGCATCCCCTGGGGACCCTATATGCAGCTATGCCCACTCAACACCAAATTGCGCTAGCCTGGTGTACTGCTTTCCGGTCAGGGTACGATCTTGCTATCTCTTACCACATGGCGGCCGCTTTAGCTGTCGCTTTGCACTTAGACCGTCCACAAAGCTACCCTCCTCTCAATGGCGATTTCACAGGTTGCTATACTATTAGGAAAGTGTGGGGATATGGATGGCATCAATACCTTCGGCGTCCGTTCGAGGCATCAGCCAATTATCTAGCACCGATATTGAGATTGAGGAAAGGCTCCTTGATGAACAGATATTTCAAATTGTACTGGGCTTTCTTTTTCTCGGCGGCTATTCATCATGTTGGAAGCCTGAACATACCGTACACAGATGGCGCACGTAAGTCGGTAATCTTCTTCTGCTTGCAGCCTGTAGCAATCACGATCGAGGACGCATTGATTGCAGCAGGTAGAAGAGTGGGTTGTAATGACTCTGGTACGTCGTTCCGAATCGATGACCACCTCCATTGGGTGTGCTGACTTCGTGATCAGGTCTTACGAGGTTTGTCGGTTTTGCTTGGGTGATTACTTGGTTTAGCTGGGCTCTCAGATTCGGTGTTGACATCGTACTCACGATGACTGATACAAGCATCAGAAATCCTGTGATCGTATTCAGCGTAGCAGACTGGTTGTTCGGATTGCCATGAGTAAAGTGCATAACAACAGGACGGCTCAATATGCGATAAGGTAGTATTATCTTGCTTCACTATAGCAGTCATTGTATGCTGGGCACCAATCACCTCACCCAGAATATTGCATAATTTCATCAATACGGGTATGGCCCAATATGGAAAGTCGGTTGCAGCGGTAGCGATACAATCGCCTGTAATATTCCTGCATTAAGAAGTTCCCAAGGCAGATATGTTCTTCTTTCAACATTCTCTGTATTACTTAACGACCAGGTCCGCGTCTTGGCCTCGTTTTTCGTCCCGTACCACAAGAGCCTGTCTTCGGCTGAATGCAGAACTCGTGCTTCCAGTTGCAGTGTATAGCCGGGAGTCCAATCTGTGACACCTCGGGCAGAACAGGCCAGCTTGCTCGACTTCATACATCGTTGCATTCGCTTACGAGGTCAAAGAAACGTCTGGCTCGGTCCTCTGCGCTATGTAGTGCTTGTTTCCCCGCACAAGCACACTTCCTCGCTGCAGCCAAGACTTGATACTCTGGGGTATATCTCATGACCACTTTATGACAGCCAGATCTAGGGTCCCACGACCACTGCTGTGTAGATGTCGAGACCTGGACGATGGCGCAGTTGCATAAGCGTACAGGCGATTCGGGATCTGCTTGTCAGATTAGTTGCATCACTATCCAGTCGCATCGAATGAAGCTCATCAGCGTTCGCAGCTGTCAAGGATGCTTGTCTCGCGAATATGGTTTGTCGCTGATGTACATAGGTGGGGAACTGACTGGGAATCCTGAACACGCATGTTGTGTGAGCGGTATATATGTAGAGCATCTTGCGTCTCAGAAAGTGTCGGACTGAGCTGGAGGGTGGTCGTAACATTGGCGAATATTGACAAAACAAGAACAATCTTTAGAAAGCACCAGACCTTCTGAACCAAGTACCGAAATGAAGGTGATCAACGCTTTCCTCATTCTGTCGACCCTCGCAGGCATTGCCATGAGCTCGCCGGCCCCAGTGAGCGAGAACCTCGAGTATAGAGTACGTGGCTAACCACAATGTCAAGAATGCTGTCTGATAGGATATCTAGGCCGAACACGAGCTTGAGAAACGTGGCTGTGTCAGTAAGTGATCAGTACCAAATATTTGTATGAAGACGTGAGTGCTCACGACACGGAGATTGTGTCACATACTGTTGCCAGCAGGCAGGTGGCTGTAATTATATGTCCTGTGCTGGTTCGAGAGTAAGTTCTCTGGCTGCCGTGTCGCCAATGACGGCTGCCGAACGGAAACGAGCTTACTAACGTCTCCTCAGTGTGTTTGCAATTCGAGCGACAAGTGCTATTGTAGTTGCAAATGCTCGTATGCCAAAGAGTGATAGTTTCGAAGGTACCTATCAACACGAAAGTCATTCAAGCTTGACTTGGATCAACGTGCAGCTGGGTCAATGGTCATAGGTATCAGAGAGACATCTCAGGAGTTGTGGCATTGAGATAAGTCGTCATTGTTCAGGTAGCGGGAAGACATCCTGCATTTGATGCATACTATCATACATACGTTAGCAACACACCTGCAGGTACTGTTGAGTCATCCAGATTTCTGGGCCATAGAGTATTGCCAGAAAATTCGCACGATGCGCTGTATCATCTTTGAGTTTGCTAGTATGGACTCGACCTTCCTTACAAGCTCTTTCGAGTTGGTTATTTAATTTGCATATAACGACATACGACAAATGTGCGCGCAAGGAATCGTTCATACCGCTCCCACGTAAACGCGATGCACTGTCCTTCGAGCGAAAGATCAGGTAACTTGAGAAAACGAAGAGTACACTTTCGTTGGTGAGAAGGTAGAGCGAGCGTAATGATCGTCTGCTTGTCGCTGCTCGTAGGGACGTGGTGCCTGCACGATAAGCTTATCGCACGAGCCAATGCACCCTGTAGTGACGTCGCCTCAATCCGTCTCTTCGAAATAGTGTATCTTTACTACGAGTGAAGCCTATTGCTTCATTCTCTCCAACCTCAACTTTGCGACCCGCACATTGACCTTGCCCTCTGTCCCTGCGCCTACAACCCCGCCAGTTCTCTCAGAACGAACTACACCCGCTTGGTGCATAACACGAAGAAACCAACTCTACACTCAGTCGAAACGCTCGTTCTGGCAACCCCAACACCGCGGTCGAAGGGGGTTTTGATAGATCTATACAACAATAGAGAATCGTGAATAGAAATTCTACATAAAGGTTATAGATGGCGAATGCATCACATGCGTATTATTGCTTCGAAGTCCTTGCAGCGAGTTATCAGCAACAGCCGCACCCTGAACTTGAATTGGTAACAGCGCTGTACGATCAGTGGCAGAAGGAGCTGCAGGAAACATCGAAAGGTGAGCAGGATGGTGTAATAGAAGGAGAAACTACAGATCTGGTTGAAGAAAGACACAATGCTGTCAACGGACAGCTGCAACTCCCGTCGATATCACGATTACATGACTCTACGCCTTCTGATTCCTCAGGCTCCACGCCGTCTACTGTGTCTGTAAACTCCTCCAACACACAACTTGCAAGCACGACGTCTGTGGATGAAATAGTGCCCACGCGTTCCTCACGTCTGTCTGCGATGGAGTCTTACCCTATGTTCGTGACGTGGAACACACTTTCCAGGTCAGGCCACAAATCCTTACGTGGCTGCATAGGCACATTTGAGGCTTTACCACTTGAAAGGGGTCTCGAAACATATGCTTTGACATCTGCATTTGAGGACACCAGGTTCTCGCCAATTCCTCAGCACCAGATACCGAAGCTGGCGTGTTCATTAACATTGCTAGCAGACTTCGAACAATGTGATGGACCGCTCGAGTGGGAACTCGGTAAGCACGGTATCAGGATAAGCTTCTCATCTCGCTCTCGCAAATACGGTGCTACCTATCTACCATACGTGGCCACTGATCAGGGATGGACCAAGGAGGAGACTCTAGAGAGCCTAATGCATAAAGCAGGATGGGAGTCACAATATAGAAGTTTCAATAGAAATTCGGCCAGACCTTGGGAGGAAGTGCGCGATTTCCGAGTCGTCCGCTACACAGGGCTCAATGCAGGCGCGACGTATTCGGAATGGCAAGACTGGCAGCGATGGGCGAAACAAAAGAAGCCTGATCTATGGTTACGATAGGCGGCATAATAAGCGTGTGAAATCACGAGGACTTTCAAGATCGCATGTCTGTCTCGTTCGCCTAGGAGAGAGCTATGGATCGGAAATAGAACAGCATAGACAATGTTACTCGTGTGCTAGAATGACGGCTTTAACGTAAAGAACTGCCTGTGCTTACCAGTACCTGACATGCTCTTGCCTGGTTCGTGAGCATGTACTCCGACTGGTCGACTGTACTAGCGTGGCCGGGACATGACGGAGTAGACTTGAGATCCTTGTCGATCTTCTCAGCCTTCCCAAAAGAGCTTCGCGCTGGTTGATAGTGAGAGTACTCTCGTAGTGCTGGCTGAAACAGCTTCAGGCTTGTGATTTGCAATCAGATTGTATTTCTCGGAGCTTCGTCGACAGTTTCCATGCACCGTAGTATGCGACTTTGAAACAACACATGGTACAAATGGGTGCCCGCGCTCTGCTTGGAACAGCGACGCGATCGAAGAACTTATTGCGCCAGCCTTCAAATCTATTCATTTGTCCATTCTGCTCGGCCAAACCTCGAAATGTACCACAAAAACGATCCATAACATCATCGCGAAGGCAGGACTCAGCATGGGCAGCAGCTGTATCGAAACTACAAAGCACTGTTTCTGAGATCCTGCCTACCTCCTCAACAAATCCTCAGATCACTATCGATCCTTTGCGGATCGTGGGAAATGAGCTGAAATTTCTCAGCAAGAATATACGGCAATTGCTGGGATCTGGTCATCCAGTACTGGACACTGTGGCAAAATACTACACGCAGAGTGAGGGCAAGCATGTACGGCCACTCCTTGTACTGCTCATGTCAAGAGCTACTGCGAATACACCTAAACATCCTCGAGCCTCTCAATACGAGTTATCCCAGTCCGCGATTAACACTCCTATATCATCTCCGTCTGTCCTCTATGACAACAACCCAGATCAGATCGCCTCACCTCTGACGGACGAATCGAAATATGCCTTTGCTAATGATGCTTCAATATTGCCTTCGCAGAGGAGGTTGGCTGAGATTACAGAACTGATACATACTGCATCTTTACTACACGATGATGTGATAGACCTATCTGAGACAAGAAGAGGAGAGCCGTCTGCGAATACAACTTTTGGAAACAAAATGGCTGTTCTGGCTGGAGACTTTCTTCTGGGTCGAGCCTCGGTAGCTCTAGCACGACTGCGTGATCCTGAGGTCATTGAGCTGTTAGCCACGGTCATTGCAAACCTGATAGAGGGAGAATTCATGCAGTTGAAGAACACAGCCATGGACGAGAAGAACCCGAGATGGAGCGAGGATGCGATCTCCTACTATCTACAGAAGACATATCTCAAATCAGCAAGTCTGATAAGTAAGAGCTGTCGCGCTGCTGCGCTGTTGGGAGAGTGTGCGCCTAGCGTGGTGGAGGCTGCGTACGCATATGGACGAAACCTGGGTCTCGCCTTTCAACTCGTCGACGATATGCTCGACTATACCATCAGTGGCACCGAACTAGGTAAACCTGCTGGTGCTGACCTCGAGCTTGGACTCGCTACTGCTCCGCTGTTGTTTGCCTGGAGGAGTCGTCCTGAGCTCGGTCAGCTGGTGGGTAGACGTTTCGCCCAGCAAGGTGATGTGCAAAAGGTATGGCCTGCTCCAAGAAACTATGATGCACACTTTGCTAACAGGTGAATAGGCACGAGACATCGTTCTTCAAAGCGACGGTCTCGAGCAGACACGAGCTCTAGCACAAGAATACTGCGATAAAGCCATCTCAGCGATCCAGATATTGCCTCCTGGCGAAGCCAGAGATGGCTTGGAAGACATGTGTACAAAAGTTATGAAGAGACGGAAATAATAGATTCTGTACATAATGTATGCCTACCACCTGTAAAATCCTGTCCAAAAGTTTACAGTCTTCCACAGGCAGATTGGTTGAACTATGCCTACTGAGCGACATGAGTGTAGTGCTTTGTCTGACTTTGGCTTCGACTTCGTGAACGAGAAGCGCGTGGACGATTTGATATTCTGCAGGACGAACATGCAACGCACGCTTTGGTTAACTTTATTCAATGGAATGACAACAAAATCGATACTGTACGAAAATAGCAGTGTATTGAGCCGTCCGTCGAGGCCAGACCGGCAACATTTCAACTGACAACTGCTGACCCCGAGGTCGAAACTTTTACACCTCACCACGGGCCTGTCTTCTTATTCACTTACCATCAATACAGTTGCTTGACAAACAGGGCGGAGTGCTTGCTTGCGTGTAAAGTCTTAATGAGATGGTACAACGAGCTCTTCTAACAAAGTCGTAGACTCATATATCTTGAACGCAAGGAGGTCAATGCCCACACAATTTGTGGCGTTCTACAGTTCAAAAACATGCGAGGTTGTTCGCACTTCATCTGCCGTTGGTCGCATAGAACAGGACTAATACAGCGGCTATAATATGAATGAGGATGTTTATCAATATCCGTAACCGTAGCTGGCATATCAGCAATGCATGAGTAGCCAGTCGTCTCTTTGTGCTTCCGCCCTCACTTGTGAACCAGAGATCCCACTTGATGTCTATCGTTGCTTCGATCGTCACTTCGTGCTAGCAATTTTACGCATCAACAATTGCTCTCGATCAATTAAGAGTTTAGGGCTAAGCGTGTCGACCACAGTATTCCAAGTCTCAGCATAACATCTGGCAGCGTCGATCAGACGACCCCACCTCCTGCATGGCCACAGCCACAGACACATAAATGCACACAACAAACCGCAATATGATAGGTAAACGCAAACGCGCCAGCGATGGCAGGCCACCGACTCGTATCCAGACTACTGGGCTGGATACACCAAAGGGACGAAGAGTCTACGACAACTTTCTGGAGGACAATATGAGTCCACGAACAGCAGTATCGGCGCGTTTTCAAGGGTTGAATCTGCAGCATACAAATTTGGTGGATAGAGTCGTTCGGACTGAACCTGAGCTCATCAAAAATGACTCAATTCAACGTAGTAGCACGACTTTCGAATCACATGCTGAAGACGATATGCTTGTTCAGAATACTGAGCCTGATGGACCAGTCTCAATACCAACAAGGTATGTGCCACAGGATTGCTATGACTTGAGGCAAACACCAACCATCGAGGCGCCACCTGGCTTTCAAGGTTGGGATGGCCTGTCACTTGAAATGTCCCCGTCTAGCGGAGCGAGAGCTCAGCAAGCACCACCTACCTTCGGATCTGACGCCAGGATGGACGAAACATCCCCTGCAAAGCGTGCTCGTTCAGACGCCAACCAAGTCAATATGAGATCTGAGGTTGTCTTGAGGTCTTCATCATCTCCTTCGCCAGTGAAGCACCCTGTTGGATCCTCAATACCCACAACACCATCACCAAGGCCATCACCGCCTGTTCCGCGTTCTCTCTCGCCATCCGCTCGCAAGCTCGCCACCCCACAAAACCGAAAACCTACTCCCGAGTCTCACTCTGAACACAACACTTCTACCCCCGAGTCAGACCCGGAATTTTCAGCTCTTTGGTGGCAGGACTCAGAAATTAGTGGCCACGATCCCGAAGATCCGGAAGAAGACAACCGTGGCGTTAATGGCATAGGCTACCAGAAGACCAGGGCCGAACAATCACGAATCAGCGCGAAGAAACAGAAGCAGCTGGCCGAGTGGCGGAGCAGGGAAGCGAAAGAGGCGAGAGCGCTGAGGAGTGGGAGGCGAACAGCCTTGCAAGTGGTGATAGGAGGCCGGGTGACGAAGAGCACGTCGAGGAGTGGAAGTCCGGTGGAGAGGCGGGCGAGTCCAGGAGTTCGAGGGAGGAAAGTGGTAGGAGTAGATGAGGTGCTGGAGATGGGATTGGCGATGACGCAAGTTGAGACACCATCGAGGAAAGGTGTCAGGTTTGAGGAGTCAGCAGAGGATGTTTGACCTGCAAATGCAGACTCGGGTATCTCGTCTTGCTATGTTCACTGGACTTGATTCTGTTGTCGTTCAGTTTAATACAACAGTAATGATACAATTTCGGCTCGTTACCACCACTTGTACCACCTTTTGTTCCGCCGCTGTTCTTCCTCCTCTTGCAACTTGCGTAACCTTTCCTCTTCCAACAATCTCTTCTTTTCGGCCTCCTCTTTCGCCTTCTTCTCGTGCAACATCCTCATGCCTGCCACCGCCATGGCAATGCCCTTGGCTTCCTCTCTCTGCCGACTCGTACACCACGCGTACATTCCACCAGCGGTCAATGTGAACACACCGACCGCATAATGCCCTGTTGTCATCATTCCCCTCAACCCTCTTAGAATGAAGTTTATACCGCCCACTGCGCCACCAGTTCCTATACCGACCAGTAAACTATCTCTCGCACACCCGGTCTTGTAAAACGCCGGCCTATCACTCCGGAAGAACTGATCGAATCTGAAAGCATCACGCCACGACGCTTCGCGTGGTTTACCGCCTGCACTGTTGAACTTCCCACCTGGTAGCTCGTTCACAGGGCCACCTTCTGGATTCTCGAATGCTCTCCACATCTTAGAAGCTTGAGATTCAGGGAAGTCTTCGCGCCGACGGGGACGGCGAGGTCTGCGTTCATCTTGCTGGTCTGAGGGTTGTGGTGGAGCTGTGTCACTGTCGCGTGGTATTGGTACAGAGGGATCTGGTGGCGGCGAAGAGGTGGATGACATGGTGGTACAATGTGAAAGTCGCAGGGGCTGCGCTCACCTTACAGCTGGACAAAGGTGTTTGCGACCTGGGTGAGGCAGGAGCGACTAAGAGCTAGACCTAGATCGCACCTTCTGCTACTCAATATGCGCCAAATGTCAGCAAATAGCGCTGCTGTACAAGCTGTCTGCTGCAATCTTTTCGTTCGAAATCTGCTGCACTGTCGATATACGCCTCAAAAAGCTCGAATTCTTGGTCGATAAATGTTTAAATCTATGATGGCAACATGGTTCGTCGATCTCCAAATTGAAGCACATGCAACTCAATCTTGCAGCCAAAACTTTCTGGCTCCGGCGCTCGAGATCCAGGCCGGTGATCTACCGAGAAGTCGCGCTAAGACACGCGAACGATGCGCATTACCAAGTGGGCAGGCGCGACTCGACGCGTTTGGAGGATGGATACTGCAATTTCGAGAGCTGATATCACAACTTACCACAGACTAAAAGCAACGTGTACACCATAGTCAAATCTTCTGGAAGGATTGACGCAGTCTGTGGATCAGTCAGATTCTGCTCCATGATATCGTGACAATATCATTGAGCTGCGGCGGTGCGGCCACCAACATCACCAACACCTTCCTCCTCAGAACTGACCTCTTAACTTGAGGTCGCAGAATCAGTCCAACATGCCAGTCCGAAAGCCTTCGAAGTATGGCAATTCCCGCTTAAATGGCTCACGTCGACCTCAGAACAAATCCTCAGCACAGACCATATCAGCATCTGGTCTGCGATCTACAGAACGAAGTTCTCAGGATGAGAAGTTGCAGGCAGTGGCATTGGCCAACAGCATCGATGAGTCCTTCGGGTTTCCAAGATTTGATTCGGGGAAGAGAAGAGTGGGATACCTGTACAACATGCACAGCACCATAATACCAGACTCACGCTCGCCTGGTGGACATCGAGCTGGTGTAGATTTCTACTTCATCGCGGAGAAGGAAGGGGAGAACTTCAAGGCTACTGTGGAGTACGACCCATATTTCCTCGTGGCCTGCAAGAAAGGTCGAGAACCTGAAGTTGAAGAATGGACAAAGCGCATGTTCGATGGTTCCGTCAAGACTGTCAGCAGAGTTGAGAAGGAGGATCTTAAAATGCCTAATCACCTGTTGGGTTACAGACGCACTTTCCTGAAATTGACTTTTCACAACGTTTCGTGTTTACTGGACGTGCGGAAGGTGCTCATGCCATTGGCTGAGTCCAACAAAGAGAAGGTTGAGGCCTTGGACACGTATGCTGAAACTGTCGCTCCAGTTGGCATGGGTTTCGACATGTACGAGGATGACGCCATTCTGCGAAGCAACTCTAGAGGAGGAAACCCTGTCCTGGATGCAAGCGAGTTCATTATCGACATCAGAGAATACGATGTACCCTACCACGTCCGTGTGACCATTGATTTGGATATCCGGATTGGGAAGTGGTATAATGTCGACGCAAAGCATGGCTCAATCTCGTTGACCTGCATCGAAGAAAGAGTCCTACCTGCTGATCCTGTTGTGCTGGCGTTCGATATCGAAACTACAAAGCTACCGCTCAAGTTTCCAGACGCTGTCATTGACCAGATCATGATGATATCCTACATGATTGATGGTCAAGGATTCCTGATCACCAACAGAGAGATTGTGTCGGAGGACATTTCAGACTTTGACTACACGCCAAGACCGGAATACGAAGGTCCTTTCATGGTCTTCAATGAGCTCAATGAACGAGCCGTCATCGAGCGGTTTTTCGAGCACATCAAGGATGCACGACCTACCGTCATATCCACTTATAACGGAGACTTCTTCGACTGGCCTTTCGTCGAGGCTAGAGCCAGTGTGTTAGGCATTGATATGTACCGCGAAATTGGCTTTCGAAAGAACAGCGAGGACATCTACGAGTGCGATCATTGTGTCCACCTGGATTGCTTCGCCTGGGTGAATCGAGACTCCTATTTACCTCAAGGCAGTCGAGGCTTGAAGGCTGTCACTGTCGCTAAACTCGGCTATGATCCAGATGAGCTTGATCCTGAGCTGATGCTGCCGTATGCCAGTGAGCATCCTCAGATTCTGGCTGAATACTCTGTCTCCGACGCAGTGGCCACCTACTACCTCTACATGAAATATGTCCATCCTTTCGTCTTCTCCCTTTGCAATATTGTACCTCTCAACCCCAATGACACTGAAAGAAAAGGAACAGGTACCCTGTGCGAGATGCTGCTGATGGTGCAAGCTTATGAGAAGAACATTGTTCTACCTAACAAGCATAAAGAACCGAGAGAAGCATTTTGGGAAGGCCATCTGTTGGATTCAGAGACTTACGTTGGTGGTCATGTTGAGTCCATTGAAGCAGGAGTTTTTCGAGCTGATATACCAGTCAACTTTGCCATAGATACGACTGCCATTGACGAACTTATACGAGACCTTGACGATGCCCTACGATTCTGTATTACTGTTGAAGAGAAGAAGAATTTCGATGATGTTATGAATTATGAAGAGATACGGGACAGTATTGTACAACAACTGGAAGACTTAAAAGCTACACCTAATCGGAAAGAACGACCATTGATATATCACCTGGACGTTGCTTCCATGTATCCAAACATTATGACCACGAATAGACTGCAACCTGACAGCATGATCAGTGAAAGCGATTGTGCTGCTTGCGACTTCAATAGGCCAGGCAAGACTTGCGATAGAAGATTGCCTTGGGCCTGGAGAGGTGAGTTTATGCCTACGAAAAGAGACGAATACAATATGATCAAACGAGCCATGATAAATGAGAGGTTTCCAGGCAAGAAGAAAGGACTTGAAAGGACTTTTGAGCAACTAAGCCTGGACGAGCAAGCTGCTGCTGTAAAGAAACGATTGCAGGATTATTCGAAGAAGATATACCACAAAATACACGACTCGAAGACTATCGAGCGCGAAGCAATCATCTGCCAGAGGGAGAATCCGTTCTACGTCAATACTGTTCGCAACTTTCGTGATCGACGTTACGACTATAAAGGCAAGCAAAAGGTCTGGAAAGGCAAAGTTGACCAATTGAAGAGTGCTGGTGCGTCCGCAAGTGAGGTTGAAGACGCAAAGAAGATGGTCATTACGTTCGACTCGATGCAGCTTGCCCACAAGGTCATTCTCAACTCTTTCTACGGCTATGTTATGCGAAAAGGTTCAAGATGGTATTCTCTAGAAATGGCTGGTGTCACTTGCCTGACTGGTGCTCGAATCATTCAGATGGCCCGAGAACTGGTAGAGAGGATAGGTCGGCCGCTTGAGCTGGATACTGATGGTATCTGGTGCATGTTACCAGCAGCATTTCCAGAGAACGTCATCTTCACACTCAAGAACGGCAAGAAAATGGCTGTATCTTACCCTTGCATTATGCTCAACCATCTTGTGCATGCAAAATTCACCAATCACCAATACCAAACACTAGCGGACGAGAAGACTTTCAGGTACGACACTCATAGTGACAATTCGATCTTCTTCGAAGTCGATGGCCCTTACAAAGCGATGATCCTGCCTACTTCGCAGGAAGAAGACAAAAATCTGAAGAAGCGCTATGCTGTTTTCAATCATGATGGTAGTCTTGCTGAGCTAAAAGGTTTCGAGGTCAAGAGGCGTGGTGAGCTGAGATTAATCAAGATTTTCCAGACACAACTTTTCAAGGTCTTCTTGGATGGCACGACTCTCGAAGAATGCTACCAAGCTGTGGCTCGTATTGCAGATCGGTGGCTCGACGTGCTCGATCAACGTGGCTCAACGATGGCAGACGAAGAACTCATTGACCTCATTTGTGAGAACAAGAGTATGACCAAGACTCTAGAGGAGTATGGTGCGCAAAAGTCGACTTCAATTACAACTGCAAAACGTCTAGCGATGTTTTTAGGCGAGCAGATGGTAAAGGACAAAGGACTCAATTGCAAGTACATCATCTCAGCCAAACCGAAGAATACTCCTGTTACTGACAGAGCTGTTCCGGTTGCTATTTTTTCAGCAGAGGAGAGTACCAAAAGATTCTTCTTGAGCAAGTGGTTGGGCGAGAGTTCAATCAATGTGGACATTCGGGATGTGATTGACTGGACTTATTATCGGGATCGACTTGGTTCAGTCATACAGAAACTCATCACTATTCCAGCAGCACTACAGAAAGTCGATGGCGGTAATCCTGTACCACGTATCGCACATCCCGAGTGGCTAGCTAAACGGATACGAATGAAAGAGGACAAGTTTCAGCAGAAGAAGCTTAATGGGTATTTTGAGAAACAGCCTCTTGGTCAAACAAACCTCAACTTGCTCGACCGCAAGATGCCTGGTCCGGTCGACATCGAAGACATGCTTGATGAACAAGCGAAGACACAGTCACGTCCGGCGGACAAGAAGCGGAAAATTCAGGAGAAAGCTCCGCCAGCAGATCTATACGCAGCATTACCGAAGGAGGTGCCGCCAATCGACGGGTCATATACCAATTGGCTGAGATATCAGAAACAAAAATGGAAGATTCAGAAACAGGCTCGAGCTCGAAGGAAGCAGCTCTTCGGAGAGAAGCCAAATGCCGGTACTGATGCCCTCACATCTATGTTCCGCAATCAAGCTGAGATGACGTTCATGGATACCTGGCAGATCCTGCAGCTCCGTGAGGGCGATGCACCTGGCGAAGTGAAGGCTTTCATCCTGCTTGGGGCAAAGATCCACATGCTGAAGATCAAAGTTCCAAGAGTGATGTTTCTCAACTTGAAAGCCGATGACCTTCCAAATGTGGATATTTCTGGATGTGAAGTCGAAAAAGTCACCCACACCTTGCCCAACGGTCATCCTTCTGTTCATCTGTTCCAGATAACCATGCCTGAGGAGACCTATCAATACGAAAGCGATAACGTTACTGCTTTATGTGAACATCCAAGCGTTGAAGGTGTGTATGAGAGGCAACTACCATTACACGTACGAGCTTTACTCAAGATCGGCAACATGTGCGGCTTCAACAAGTCACTTCCAGGTATTCTGGGTAAAGGTCTGGAGCAGGGGTTCGACCTTGATGTGCTGCAGAGAAATCCAGACGAGTCCGTCTATATCCCTGACAAATCGGCGATGAGCTATCTTTACCTATATCATGTGGCAGCTGGTGACCGCCAAGTCTTTGCCCTGTTCTCTACCATACGAAATGAAGCTCAAATTATTCTTCAGTCACAATCTAAGGATTTCCAAGGATTGCCGAACGTGTCCAAGATCTATGCCGAGAACAACCAACAAAGACGACAACAGGATAATTCCTCACATGGTATCTTCGAGTATCGAGACCACATCAATTTCAACATTTCACAGACACTAACAAGGAGGAAAACCATCCTACAGCTTGCAGACCTTGTCAAGAAGTGGAAGAAGGAGGAGACCAGACCTACTATGCTCCTAGTACAATCTTCTCAGCACGCCCAGATTGCGCACGATATCAAAGCTTTTGCGGATTATCCCATGTTGTGCTTGCCTAGTCAAACGGATGATTCCGACATGCCATCTCTCAATTGGCAAAGTTTCATTCTTCGTAAGATTGTCGGACATTATCTAAGTCTCGAGTCATGGTTGTCCCATTTGCTCGAACTTGCTCGTTACGGCGATGTCCCGTTGTGCAACTTACAACAAGACGATCCACGATTCCTGATCGATCTAGCATATGCTCGTCGCCTACAGCGAAGCAACGTCATTCTGTGGTGGTCGTCGAATCCACGACCAGATCAGGCTGGCCATGAAAAAGACGATGTAACTAGCAGTCTGACAGATGTTGTTGAGATGCCCTCGATGAACAATCCGGGTGCATATACCTCAGTATGTGTGGACGTGCAGTTACAGAACCTGACCATTAACACTATACTGACGAGCTCGCTCATCAATGATCTGGAGAATACCGGAGACGCGATAACCTTCAATCCAGATGGTGAACACCTAGATGCATCTGAGATCAATCCCAATGTCAAGCAGAGAGGGGCAGCTGGATTTGCGCAGCCTGCTTTACAAGTGTTGAGAGACATGGTCAAATCGTGGTGGACAGAAGCGTGTCGTGGCAATCGACTGGCAGATATTATGGTTCAGCACTTGGTCAGATGGGTCGACTCCCCCTATTCAAACCTCTACGATCGAAACCTTCAGTACTACGTGCAGATGATGTCCAAGAAGGCATTTCAGCAACTGATCACGGACTTCCGGAGAGTAGGTTCCCAAGTGATCTTTGCCTCTCCTACACGTCTTCTGCTGCAAACATCAAAACAAGACGTCGCCAACGCTTATGCATACAGCCATTACATACTAAAGGCCATGCAGGAGAAGCCATTGTTCCACTTTCTTGGCCTGGAAATCAGAGACTATTGGGATGCACTAGTATGGTATGATCCCTACAATTATGGTGGACGTGGTTGCCAGAGCTCCGAGTTCAATGAAAGCACTAGTGATGCAACACTGAACATGATTATGCACTGGCAGATGCAACAATTCCTCCCTGAGCCACTGCAACCGATATTCCGAGACTGGGTGATAGAATTTGTCGATGTCCTGAGTAAGCTCAAACGACCAGAGCTGACTGATACGCAAGCTGCACGCCCCACACAACTTCCAGCTAACGGCCACACCTTCTTCAGCCTGACGGAGACAGATCCCAATAGCACAGAAATCACAAATGTGCTAGCAGATTACGACTTCGCGAAACCGCTGAAGAAACAGATCACCTCTCTAATTCGTCGACAACGGGAAGAGCTACTACACCCCGAACTAGCGACCGATTGGACCTTTCCTGAATTCGCAGGAGGCTCGTTCTCCACAAATCGTGATCCAGTGCTCGAACTCGTCAAGAGCCTAACTCAAGTTTTTAGCCTTTTCAGACCACTTCAGCTAGAGACTCGTCTGCTTCGCAAGGAGCTCCTTTCTCTCTTCGACATCCGAGAATTCTCAGAAACAGCAAAGTTCACCAACCCAAGCGACTCACTGCGCTTCGAGAACCTAATCTGCGATACCTGCACCATGGCCCGCTCACTTGATCTATGTAGAGATGAAGACATTCTTCCTGCTGTTACATACGATGAGAATGGGATTAAGGAAGTCATTCAAAAATCTTTTCTTTGTGCCAACGAGCACTGTGAGGCTGAGTTTCCACGAGTGCACATTGAAACTGAACTCATTGCGCGTATGGAAACAGTCACCATGCGCTGGACATGTCAGGATCTGGAGTGCGCAAAGTGCAAAATGCTCATGGGTGACGACATGGTGTTCAGTGAAAATTGTCCCAGATGTGGAGGCGCATGGAGAGGAGCTGTAGATGAAGTGGAGAGGAAGAGGATGAAGAGCGATCTGAAAGTCATGGAGAGGGTCGCGGAGTGGTATGGTATGAAGATGCTGGAGAGTGTGTTGAAGGGTGTTGAGGAATTGGGACTGTGATTGGGTATGTCCATATCTCATGAATTAGCTTTCGATCATTGTGTGCGTGTCGTAGTCAGAGCGATGGTGTTCACGGGGAATACTGAGGGTTTATGGAGTGCTCTGCCCAGCTGAAACGCTTTCGGGAATGTTCACGTCCATCATATGAGAGTGTCCATTCCCCTGATATAGTCATCACGACTCCAGCACCGGTGGTAGACGGCTCCTTGTACATACTGTGTAATCCTGCACAAACGTCATCAAGCTCCTCACAAATCCCTCCAGATTTTTGATTCGTGTCATTCGGCACTGCATTGAGCAATCTCAGCCAACTCTTCCAGTATGAGCCTAAATGCTCCGTAATCAGGAGTATCAGAAACCCTCCACCTTCACCAAAACATTGATACCTGCGATACTGATGGTGATAGAATTATTATTGATCGGATTTGCTATCAAAATTGCTTGCACGTGTTCGTAGCTCTGTTGAGGACGATTGGTGCGAAACTGGGAAGAATTACACCAAGGCACGGGCGAGACATGCACTTCTTTGAGAGGCCGATCTCAGTGGAGATTATTGTCAAAAGGGTTCGAGGTTCTACCTGCGCTGCAGCAAATTCTACCAGCATCACGAAGTAGTGTAACTAAATTCACTTTCCGCACACTAGTTGATGTAACCACTCCAATCACTTACAGCCAAAACGATGCTTGCGCGATACTCATCGAGCCCATCTTGAGCATAGTCACTGCGACCGACTTATCTTGAATGACATTCCTCAGCAAATAGTCTGGAGCATCGCGAAAGCCACCGTTAGCCACTGCGAACATAGCCAAAAAAAGGCAGTTTCAAGCTCACGGAACTGGTAGGTAACCCGGCCCTGACTCACGGTGGAGCTGTAGCGAACGACTTGGATTTCCTCGAGGCCGACCCTACAAGTCATATTACAAAGGAGGGATGGCGACCAACAAAGCTTGCCATATTTATGGGAAAATATGCCATCGCAGGACTCTCGATGACATATCCCAATGGTAGAGTGTCGAGTCACGGCAATATCAACTTCTCCTCTGCTACGAAGAAGGAGCTCAACCTAACTAAGAAGGACTCAGCAGGCTGTTACCCAACACTGACCACAGCTTGGTTAAGTTGTGGTCAAACAGATCCTGAGTGCTCGTATCCCATTACTTGCATGCTCAAGTTCAATGGTTCGACAGCCACAAACATAACCGCTTTCCCCCCTGACGAGAACAGCGCGAAGCCACCAGGCACCTACTCGGACATAAAGACCCTCACGCCACCAGCTCCTGGATGGTCAATCAAAGGCTTCTTCTCAGTCAGTGGCTCACTGCTCGATCGTCTCGGCATCATTTGGGGCAAAGACATGTAGATACATCTTTTTGCGAGTCTGACAAGTTGACACATAACTATCGTAGCTGAGAGCCTTCATGGAATGCAAAGACAGTAAATACTGTCATATAGTTTAGGAGTCAGGAGTAATAGCTTGTACTGCCTGTATATGAGACTTTTTACTTCAAATATTGCTTCTGGCTCCTTGTCAAGCATGAAGAATCACTGCCTGAAAGTACGTATGGCGGATTAAAGAGATGGCTAGTTGCTGCTATAGCTATGAAGATGAACACTAGCCTGTTCGCCTGACAACGTGGTCAGGCACCAGAGAGCCACGAGTCGGAGGTTCAAAGTCGAGTCTCCATAATTCTGTGTTCCAACGCGACTCATGGTCAAAGTGATCCTTCCCTTCGCTGCCGTGAGCTCGTTGACCACAAAAGACGAATCAACACGAGAGTATTTGAGGTTGATGTCGATGGACGTACGTTTAGTACAGGCGTCAAACATTCCGCTCATCTGTATGATAGAAGTCATCATGGCGTTTGTCCCTCGAAGATCTTGCTGTATCTCGGCAGGCTCGGAGTGACAAACGACCTGCAGGCCCATCAAATCCGCTTTTAGAGCTGTTCCACCTTTTGGTTCTGCCGCAATCTTGGTTGAACGACTGCTATATAGATGCTGTACGCATATAACTAAATGACTCAGTTCTGGCTATGCGTCAAAACTGGACATATTCGATAAGTCTTTCTGCCGAAGCACCTGCAAACACCCTCAAGCACCTGGACGACAGGTACGATTGAGAGTTGTCTGATGCCGAACAAATATCTCGCATATCCTGTCGTGAAAAAGACCAACGTCAAAGAAGTCTACCGATTCTGTTCCTAGGCTCATCCCCTGTTCGGGTTTGATCTTCACCTGATCTGTAATCTGCGCCGAGGGACCGATATACAATGATGTCCATCAGGCCATATATACAGCAGATCTCTTTAAAGATTTTCCTGAACGCCTCGCTATGCTGATGTTGAGAATTGTACAAAATCGCTAGAAAGTAAGTGGTGTGGAAAGAAGTGGTTGCGAAGGTCGAGAGGGTAGGCCACATCGAAGAACTCGTGTCATTTTGCGCCTGACACCATTTAGTATATTCCAAATTATTCTTTGTACATTTTTGGTTTCCAACCTTCACTCAACTCTTTCTCCATCTGAGCCTTCCTTGCAGCGTCTCGTACTTCGGCTTCTATCCTTTCACGAGCGCGTAATATCTTGGACTGCAAGTAAAAACTGCCTCCTTTTTGAGGATCGTTGATGTCGTAGAGCTTCTTGAATCGTTCCATGACGCTCTCCATATTGGTTTGGCCTCCTTGCGGTGGTTTGACATTTAGGATTTTACAGGCCTCGTCGAGCGTCAGGCCAGATGCGCCAGCAGTCCGTACCGCGCCAGGGTCATTCTTTGCTGCTGCTCGGGCGTACGCTGATGATGCTTGTGCTTGTTTATATGCCTCTGTGAAGGCTCTGCCAAAGACTCGTCCGCCAGTAATCACTATCTGCGCTAGTAATCGATGCGCCTAGACAGGTCAGTACGTTATGTTGTTGACTAAATTCAAGGTACTTACCATTTGCACCTAATTGAAAATAAAGCACAAGAACGGAAGGAAGACGAACAGAGCAGGCGCAATGGGATGGGTGATGAGCAAGGTGCCAATCTGAAGGCAAGTACGACCGGGGGACTTTTCGAGAATAGTTGGAAACCTCAGGCCACAACTACCGAAGTCGGACCGGCCAGCCAGGCAGCTGACGTCGACGCTCTTAGAAGACAAGCGAGAGAAAGTGCACATGCTCATTGCTCACCACGGCACATGGTTCTGAGAAGAATGCAGAGCACTTATCTAGGTCGAATATGTGCGACGCCTGTGAAAGACAATGATTCTCTACAAACCAATTTCGCGACTGTGGTATCCTTCTCTTCCGCTGTTGCCCTTGACTTGATATTGCGTGGCTCGTGACTGCCATGACGATATCCTGCATCGTAGTGTATGGCAGCATTTGGTGGGCTTCCTCTTCTCTTCTCTATACATATCGACCATACTAACAAGCATCTATTAGACACCCCGTGGATGTCCCAGATGTCAAAGTCAATTAGTCACGTCCCTGACCATGGCGAAGCATCTGCCGAGAATTCCTACGATCCTAATTCTGTGACGGTGGCAGCCTTTGCGCCCTCCACCACATCAGGGTATTCCGCTTCTGCAAAGCAGCGGTCGACAGTGATAGTGCATAAGAAGTCTCCTCTGCTCGTCGCAACCCCTCCACAAATCACGAGAGCTCTAGCACATTCCCACCCGTTCATCCTCCCGTTAAACAGGCTGCTTGGTTTGCTGTCGTGGACGACAGATGATCCATGGGAGTCTTTTCTCCTGGTGTGCGCTTTTTGGGGAGTCACTCTCTATGGAGATGTCATCCTACGCTATGGAGGACCGATAATATTGGTCACCTTCATCATCTTGGGCATGTACTCTCGCCGCTACTCTCCTCTTTCATCCACGACCAGAACAGGTGAAAAGCTCGGACACAAGAGACAGACTTCGGATACATCTCCCCAGCACAAATCTCTCGATGAGATAGTTGAAACTCTGCAAGAACTCACGGGCCGATGCAACATTTTGCTCGAGCCATTTTTCAATATGACTGACTTTTTATCTACCCAACGAACTGCAACCACTGCAACTACCAGGCCAGCTCTAACAACGTTGTTTATTCGCATAGTTCTGATAACTCCAGGCTGGGTCTTGTTGACTTTGCCGCCTCTGCATATTCTTACTGCTCAGAGAGTTATACTGGCCATAGGCACTATTGTGTTATCTTGGCACAGCAGACCTGCCAAGATCACTCGAGTCATCCTATGGAGAAGCGTATTCTTGCGACGAAGTGCCGCCTTCGTCACTGGTCTTGACTTTCCACTCTCTGGTAACAACCCGCCTCTTCCGCCGCGACGAAAATCACAAGCGAACATTGCCTCCGAAGTTGCGACAAAGAATCGTTCTCCTGGTGTCAGATTTACTTTTATTCTATACGAGAACCAGCGAAGATGGATAGGTTTAGGTTGGACTACGAGCCTCTTCTCGGGAGAGAGAGGACCATGGACCGATGAACATCTGAACTCTGCACCCGCCAAGGACGAGTTTGAATTGCCAGATGTTCAAGGAGGTATAGCAAAATGGAGATGGGTAGATGCCTCGGAGTGGCAGATCGAGAATGGCGACGCGAAACAACATAAAAGATCAGGGTCTAAGACTGGTCCGGCTGGTACCGTTTCTCCATCCTCCAGACCGAACGAAGAGATCGATGGCGGAGGCTGGATCTACTACGACAACAAATGGAATGATGGTAGACGTGAGGATGGTTGGGGTCGATATACTCGACGCAGAAAATGGTACCGAGATGCTGAACTCGTTGAAATCACCCCGAGCACGGAGCAGAGCCCTGCACCGACGACTGTGAATTCGGACGACGAAGCCGAGAAGATCCGCCGAGCTAAAGCCTTTGCCAGCAGTTTACAGACAGACAAGACCGATCTGGCTGATAGTGTTGCTACTATCAAGGCTCCCCAAACACCTATCCGGCTTAGTCATTCACGATCAACATCAAATAACATCATACCTGCCGTAACAAGCGACGACAACTCCAGCATTAAAGAGAAGAAGAAAAAGGGCTGGTTCGGCAGAAATCGAGATAGAAGCGATTCCAAATCATCAAGCAGTAAGAATACTGCAAACACGGCCGTCAGCGAGAAAAGTAATGCTAGCCGAGACGGTCCGCATGATGATGTCTACGACAGATGGAGGGACACTGGTCATGGGAGTCAGGCTAGGATGTCTATCAACGAGGATGTTGCATTGGGCTTGGGCTAATGGTCGTTCGTATGATAGACCTGCTTTTACTTCCTCAAGTCACCCCCTTTCATCTTCTGCTACATTCTAAGATAGCATACTCCTCGTCCTTCCTGGACCAAGTCTGATGGTGATCGTGCGAGTATTCTTGTCCAATTCAGCCGCAGCACGCAGCGGTCCTTAGCTGCTCGTGTCTCCACATCACAAGCAGAATCACCCGAGACTAGCGCGATGATAGCTTGCTCCCTCATGCGAGACGACGCGACCCGACGCGAATTCGGCGATCGAGTTGACAGTAATTCCTTAATTGAGTAAGTGTCGTGTCGAAATTGGGATCTTGGCCGCATTTCATCACACCATTCGTGCATGCAGAGGTGGTGTCGGAATGTGGAGATATAGAAATAAGCCGAATGGGTCGGTATTGAATTTACATATGAACACTTCGTACCTTCGATGTTTCTACTTCACCACAGATAAGTTACATCAGCATGTCCATGTTTTCATGAGTGTATCACGGCGAGAGAGACAATTTGCGGCCTGCGCGATTATGTCTTCGGCTGATGGCATCCCTGCAATTTATTGGTCACACCGGAACATGCTAGCCGAAGGGTTTCGCCAAGATGTTAGGCAACCTCACGCGGCAATTCAGTACTCATTGTGGTAGACAGGGAAAGACATATGTATGGAAACGAAGCTTTGTGTCTCGCGTCAATTGCATCCTCATACCTTGTGCGCATGAACACGTCTTGTTATGTCTTTCGATGATGACGTTCGACACACATTGTTATCTAACAAGCAATCCAGGAGAACTGCAATCTCTTGCCGCCGAGCTTGCAGAACGCGATCATGCCGACAAGGACTACTACCATGTAAGAATCTTTCTACTCCAACCTCTTATATCGACAGAGGTTAGGGAGACATGCCGCGATCCCGAGTCTGGGTGGGTCATTGATGGAAACCAGGAGCGCCTGCATCGAGGCGACTACGAGCGTTTGAACATTGCTCCGCTAGGTCAGGCGTGGCGGAAAGTATGGAAGTCTCTTCCACCATCTCTTCTCATGCGATGCAAGATCGAGTTCAGATTAGACCTACCTCAGGATCTTGATGGACAAAACAGACAGGATCCCTGGTCCGTCTTCTTTGAGGAAGGGAATATCAAGGTCGGTGTGGATCCTCAGCAGGTTTTTAGGCTTTTCATGGGGATGGCGACTGTGGCGAGTGTCAGGACGAGGAAAATAAGAGCGAGCACAGGCTTCGAGATTACTTGCGGCACAATGGGTATACTTGACGGCAAAATGTTGAAAAAGTGGCAGACGGCTTTGAATGCGCTCTTTACAGAGAGGCCAGCGACGATGCAGCCAACTGAGCTCCACGATGAGAAGCTCATGGTTGATGGCTGAAACGCACTGACACACATAGATTGAGTGATGTGAGGTCGTCCTGAGAGGGGATAGACCTGTGCTGCCGGATGATGTTCCCAATTGAATTGTCTTCCTTCAAAATAATCACTTTCTTATTCCTCTTGGTCGGATAACGTTGTGTTTCAGCCAGTGGTGAAACTTCTCGAAAATGGTATAGTCGTGCCCCTCTAGCCATCGAAGCGTTAGGTGTGTTGACATAGACCTCGTAGCGTCAGTCGTCGTCGCTACTTTCGAAGACTCGCCACTTATTCCCACAACGAGTCTAGGTTCCCCTTCATCGTCCTTGCAAGGACTTTAGCCACAATCACGCCCTCGAGACGTCTCTTCACCATTTTGTGTCCCTAGATTTTGCGAGCTTGTGATCTCCTTCAGACAACAACATCCATTCCTCGGAATGTGCTTGGACATAACACGCGAGCCCAATATCTCTTCTTGCTTGCTTCTGGCTATACCACTCGGCTTGTCTGAGCTCTGTCGTCAAACCATGTCAAATATCGTGGCCATATTTTCATTGACCTTCTGCATAACTTCGACTGCTTCGCCGTCGCAGAATATTGTCATCTCTGTAGGGAATTGCAACTACTCCGTCTCAATCACACCACTTCCTCCTGCTACCACTTCCTGAGATGGTCTAAATCTGGACCAACTCCAAGCTATACACCAGCGCTTGTTTTGTCGACTATGACTTATTTCAGTCACGACGTAGTTTGCGCATCCAACTTTCTGTAATCTGGTGACGAGCGGTCTGACAGAAACGAGCTTACCAAGCAAACTACTGTACCATTGAATTTTGTGCTTGTTTCTGGAATCGCAGGATTCATCGATTAGTTGTGAGACGAATGAGACCTGCCCAAGAGGACAGATCATTTCGTGTGACGACCCAATACACGATGATTTGACAGTGGTGGCTTTCTCTTGTGCAATTCCCTCAATCTCAGTACCCGAAGAGAAGAACGGCGGGGTTGACAATGTTCGATAGAAGCAGCCAGTCTTGGTGTTGTCGAACATCATTATTCTGATACTACTATTACTATTAAACTTAATCAATCATCTATTCTTACCACATAGACATTAGGAAAACACATCCTTTACCTACAGTAACCCTCTGAAGGGAACCTTTCCCAATGCAGGCTAATTTCATCGCGACTGAAATCAGCAAATCCAGGATCTTCCAAGCACATAGGCTTCACGTTGATCGATATAGAGTGCACTATGCATTTCCTGTGACGAAAAAATTGCGGCACGTGGCAGAACTCATGTATCAAAGTGACAGCGATTTGGATGACAAGCACTATCTTTCCAGTCTTCGGTTTCATGTCCCATTCCTCGCCTATGATTGAGGACCATCAGTCCTCTTGTAACGCCATGCGGTACACAAGTTTGTCAGAGGAATTTCGTACGAATGATAGGTAGCATGCCGCCGCCTCACCATACCGTAGGTTGGTACAACACATATCCTTGTCTTGGCCTTCGAACCAAGAGATTCTCAGCCTCTCGGAGATTGTTGCAATGGCATGTAGGAACTGAGTATCGTGTTCGGGTATACTGCAATCCAGGTAAGCCATGTCTAACACGAGTCTTTTGACATTTCGGCTTTCGCATGAGCAACTAGCGTACAGTATCAATTTGAAGAACTGCCGAGAACGATGCAACATTTTTGTTGCCAATCAAAGTGCTGGTTTGGATTCATTCATAGGATTTATCACTTATCGGATGAGCCATATAACACGAAAGAGAATCAAGCGCGTTGATGACATTCGAGAAGGCCGCTCCTCGAAATAGGTAGTCTATGGGAGCGCGACTTCTCTTCGATAGAAGGTCACGATTCCTCTTTGGCAGAAAGTAATGCTCGCCGTCGTCCGGGCTTAGTCCATAGTATCGTTCAGGAAGTCGACTTACTCGGGAACAGAGTGTTGCGGACAAATTGGCCACGACGCAGGGACAACTCGCCTCTCTGGTGGCATTTTGTAGCTTCTTGAGGCCCTCTATAATCGAAACTCAAGCCTTCAAGACGAAGCGCAGATCCAAATGTCACGACCATGCGGTGCAGATTTGTTCGTGTTCGAAGGTGAAGATGGCTATATAGCTGCAAACATCCACCTTCAAAAGCCTGATCAGTGACATTAAAGTGCCTCACTGTTGGGTTTCCATCAAGGTTCTGTGTTTGTAGTGCATACTTGGTTGAGCTCGTGTTTCTTCTTTTTAACCTTGTGTATTTGCTTCACTTTGTTAAGTAACGTGGCGGAGCTGCAGCGCTCTCCCCGCTCTTTTGATCTGCCTTTCCATCTACCAGACAGTATCGCAAGTCCAGTGACGAAGAAATATTGCTGCAATGGCAGTGATAGATCCGATCAGACTCAGAGAGTTCCTCGTGAGAGATGATCTATCGTCGACCATGCTGCAACGCGATATTTTGCGTGCATCGTGGCCACGGGAAAGCACAAGAGCTGATATATATGTAGGCAAGGGCCTTGGTGACCTGCCTGGAATAGCCCGTTACGTGTATGTTCTCCTAAAATGGAGACGAGCTTGGCACACCCGTTCATACACGCCCGTTGTCAGATTCGCGCATCAATTATCTCATGGTGATAGGGTCTGAATGGGCCCATATCAAGAGCTTGATCGTGGTAATGGAGACATGGTCGTCAGTCAAATTGAGAGGGCAAAATCTAGGACTCTCTTCGATGACATAGATCAAGACGAAAGTCTTCGCCTCCTCGTGTCGATCGAGCTGCGACCATACAGAGTGCTTGATGATATGGATATCATGCCAGAAAGATGGTAAGGTGTTCAAACACGTATGGTTTCTCATCCTCTGCCCGACTCGAGGGAGTCATTATGGGGGCATGACAACCTTCCAAGTCTTCAGGGCCCGCAGAGTGTTGAAGAACATCCTGGCAGTACTGGAATGTCGGTTGTGATTTGAAAACAAGAACGCATGCTGCGACGCGACGAAGCACGAAGTGCACTTCGTAGTTGTTTGTTACTTGCAACCAAGCTATGTGCGAGAATGGTCAATGATGCTGTTTCGATCTCGCTTTCACTGAAGTTTTGTTCAGGCAACACACAGATGACACGCAGAGCTTTCAGCATGTTTACATGTCAGGCCGGCGATGTTACGAGTCCTACTTGATGTGCAATATTCAAATCTGGAGCAAAATTTACATTGCAGCGTTTGAAGTTTGCCTATTCATTACGAAGTTGCTTCTTAAACACTTTAGTCGTCTCTTCAAATGCGACTGCTTGACATAAGCTCATCGTCGAGAATTTCCAATCGCTTTTCCCATCATTAACTAGTAGCTGCTCTTCGGCCGGTACACTGGAGATTCTGTCCTTTCAGTAAATCCGGTCTTTGGAATCCTGGCCGCGGGATCGTGGATGGTGGATTCTGACTGGTAAAAATGACAGACACATATACGAGGTATGATGCCCTAATTGTGGGAACGGGCCTCTCGACGGGCATGTCTCGACCAGCCGGTTCATGTAGTCAGCACGAATCCTTTCTCACACCTCCATTTCCGCTGAAACAGGTACCCTCGAGTGTGCGGGGCATGTATGTGCCCGGGGCGTGAACCAGGATGTCTATGCTTGCGAAGGTATGAGTAGCTGTATGGCGAAGACACAGCGCACTCTCGTGATGTGAAAGCGGTGCCAAAGATATACGCAGTAGCGAGTCCAGGCCATCGCTCGCTGTTGCACTCGATCAACGAGACTGCCTTACATCAAGCAGACATTCATCACTTGAAACGAGCAGCTTGTGGATGTCATGGTCGCTACACGTTGTCCTGATAGTTCCGCTGCTACGACTTCGTGCCTGCAGATGACGGATAATTGTACGGTCTCTATTCTGTGAATACGATCATCGTCCTCCAACCAACGTCAGCTTCGCTTTGCTTATCATTGTAGTCCTGATTGTGGAACGAGACAATCTTCTTTCACTATGCCCTTTGATCCCGAACATTGGAAAACTTTCGATTGGAAGCGCAACTGCACTCTACCGTCCAGCACCAGTCTGCCGCTGCTGTATTCCAGCTAGCGTGTTCCTTTGATTGTAGATAGCGTGCCTACTATGGTAACCCGGGGATGCTTTCGCGTCTTCGTACGTCAAGATTCCGTTAGATGCATCCTTCCAGTAACAGCGGCGGGAATGCGGTTTATGCTTTCTGCAGCATTCACATCGAGCACGACCAAGGTGGATATCAATACTTGTGCCTCCGCACGCGTATTTGTTCTTAATACATGTTAGACACTTAGCATCAGGATGTTTGTATGCGCCGCTTGGTTCCTCGGCTGCTTCAGCGTAGTTAGCTGATGCGCCTCTTCCCCGTCTATTATTCGTACCTAATTGTATCGTAAGCGAGGATTTCTGAGCTGGTAGTGCGCCGCTCGCTTCGTGCATGGTCGTCAAGTTTGACACTACCGAGCTTGGGATGGGCAACTCACTAAGAGAAGAAGTCAGGGTGGGGTCGTAGGAAATGTTCTCAAGCTCATATAGTTGCCGATTGGTTACTGAGATTCGTGTGCTGCTTGTAATGAAGTAGGGAACTTCGTGGCTAGCAATCGCAGCAGGTACAATGGGTACAAAAGTGCTGATACTTGGAGAATAGGTCGCATGAACTGGCCTGGGCTGGACAACAGGGGGCAAGCCGAAGGCCCGACACGGGCTTGTGGTAGTGACTTGACTCGGTTGTTGAGAAATATTGGTATGGACTTCCGACCGCTAATCGTAAGTCCGACCGTTGTCTCGAGCACATTCAAAAATGCCCATGTACTTGTTATATCCGTGTACATCTGCTGCGGACAAGTTGCTGGCATAATCTTGTTTGTATGAGTCTAGAAAGAACAACTTGCCTCCAGGACCTGTTGTGCAACTCGGAACTGCTCTTCTGAACTGTTCGTGATCAAACAGAAAGTATATCTTGGGTCGATAGTTCGGTACGGATATACCTTGGCTATCCCTGAAGCTCGTGTGTGCCTGGTATATTTCTGTGGTCTTAACCACAATCAAGTCCCAGGTAGCTTCCTGCGTTGCGATTCCTACGTTCACGAACGACTCAGCCGAGACATCCCAGGCTAGAACACAAAAGCCGATGAGTGCAACGCTCGACAGACCATAGTGTTCGTAAGTCTTTTGAAAGTGTTCCGTTTGAAAGTGATGAAGTTGCTGCATACTGCGCAGGTCGCTGAAAGCTGTGGGGAATGCGTCGAAACACGTTGGAACTCTTCTGATCATGATCTGATTCTCAAGTCTTCTTTCCAATGACCCGAAGTGAACAGAGACTGGTAGATCGAATGTCGGTATCGCTGTTCTGGGATTACTTCCTGCTAAACCGAGCACAGCGGGTGGGTCAGAGATACTGAGGGATGTCGATGGCTGTGCTGGTTCTATATTTCGTGCTGTCGAAAGCTCATCATCGAGAGGTCCAGAACCAGACCACGGGAAGAGAGCAGCGAGATCATGAATGTTCGCTGACTCGTCCAGTATCAGGGGACCGATAAGCCCTAGTGGTATAGACTTGGTTGGTCAGTCGGAGTCTCCTGAATTATAGTCGAGGTCCAAACCATACCGGATATCTATCATAAATTGCGTATTCCGCATCATAATTCTGTAAGTCGGCAGGCACATGATCATCTGTAAGACAAAGTGTTAATGTTCACATCAGCGACAGTCTCTTCTCAGAGTGTTCATAAGAGTGACAAACCTTTAAAAGCGCCTACTGTGTCCATCAAGTTGCCGAACATGTCCCAATGGGGTTGTGCCATGTTGGAGAGTTGAAACAAGTCGACTTTAGAAGCGTGGTGAGGTTATGAGGTATTGTCAAGAACAGTAAAGTGTCGAAGACTTTCCCAACCAGAGGATGCCTAATAAGTCCTTTTCGTGCACGGTGTGTTGCCTCAATGCTACCAAGCGTCCTGCTGTAGATTTCAGACCACACACAAGTAGCCTATCCATTTTGCTACCAATAGGTCTGGTCCAGTCATCCTGTATCTTGTTTCTTTTGCCTTATATATCACGTGTGACGCGGTCTGGTCCATAGGCTGAACTTGTGGAACAACCGCTTAGAGCGTATCAATGATCTTTCCTTTTGCGGACGTGTTTGAAAGTCAAAAAGCCAGGTTTTGACATGACACTTTGTGACCGGACATATTAGGCCCAGGTGGAATCGTCACAAATACAAGATAGACAGTCTATGATTGTCTTTTTCAATGGCTATTGTTAATGTCTTCTCCAATGTTAGCATGTACAATCATCACACCCTTTGTCAGATGGTATAATTGAGCCTTGCCCTGTCCAGTAGTGATCGCTTCGTTTATTGAAAGATTATCTTCACTTTGATTGGCATTGTCGAAATAGAAAGTCAAGCCAGACTGCTTTGTTGCCACATAATCCACCTTCATGCACCTCACAGTATAGAGCTGTTGGTCTACCTGTGCTAGGTCAGACACACCTCCCGTGCTTCATACCAAGTATGTAAGAGAGATTTGCCTGTCGGGGGCCAGGTTCAAAATATTGAAGGCGGCCTCACACACCTATCTGCACAATTGTTGTCCTGCTTCGCAGATACTCTACCCATCAACGAGCATCGTTGTCTCAAGTAATGTCGAATTCTTACGATGGAGAGGCTGCAAGGAGAACTTTGTCCCTTATCGTTGCAGCTTATATCATGCTGTACAGGTACAGAAGCGGTTTCCAGTTCTTGAGACAAATCGGAGGTATAATGTCTTCATGCAATCCTAATGTAACGGTGTGGTTATATACAAAGTTATAGACAGTTGTGGTCACGTCTATATGATGTTGTCCGTCTAGGGGTATTCTTCGCGCGGGGATGATAAACGTTAATGTGCTAAAAACTACATGGAGGGTCCTCCTGTCAGACCGGAGAAATCTCGTGCGAGCTTTTTATCTGCTGCAACTAGCGGAGGACTTCCAAATGAAGACTAAACCAAGAGTCGATAAATGGTTAAGCCTATGGACGGCGAGTGAAAGTGGTGGAAGTAAGTTCAACTCATCCTATTCTAACCATGACTGCGACCAAGTTCACAATTTGTCATAATCGAGCTTCATACCTCATCCAATCATTGAAATCATCAAATCCTCAGAAACTATATACGTACAGTGTACAAAGAATATACTGCTGGTGTTCAAATTGGTCACCTTCGTTTTTGTACATGATGCTGCCTTTCTAAGGGGGTTCAGTTGTGACTCGGCAGCATCGACACCGGCACTCCCGGAAATGGCGGTCGAGCCTCGGTATTAGTGAAATTAACATCGTCTTCGCCTTGACGTCTTGTACGTATCCTGAACCTTTCCCTCAACCGCGTAGCCAAACCTCTGCGCTCTTCTTCCTGCTCGGCAGTCTCGCTCTGACCACGTCTTTGTTGCCTGAGCCGCCGCAGAGCAGCTATACGATCCTCTCGGCTGCCAGTTGCGACAGATCGCAGTCCAGCAAAGGTTGCCGTATCTCTTCTGCTGCGTTGATCTCTGTCTGACCGTAGTGGTAAGCCCTGGAGTGGAGGTGCTATGAAGTCAAGAGCGATGTGGCTAGGCCTCCTGGCCCGGTGTGAAGCCAAGCCTTGCCTTGACGTCTCTGCTGAGTCTTCATCCTCCGTTGCTGCTTGAGTCTGTTCCTCTTTTGGTCGAAGATCGATTCTGCAAAGTGGACATGTACCACTGACGTTGAGTAACCAGGGGTCTACACATTCAGGATGGAACTTGTGGTTACATGGTAGCACCCTAACTTCTTCACCTTTGTTGAAGTCTTCCGTGCATATTGAACAACCCAAAGTGCCTGCTTCATCAGCGCCATCGGCGTTCACGCTCTTTGTCACTGGCACTGCTCCACTGACGGTATCCGTGTCAGCCTCTGACAAATCTGTTGCTGATTTGGATTTGTCTTGACTTGCTGTGTCTGTTACTGCATTCATCTCAACATCGTTGTCCTTCTTCGCCGTCTCCTCTTTCTCGCCAAACTTCACAATCGGGATAGTCTCAAGCATGGCTCTGGCAAGTCCTTTGGCACGACTCCTTCTGGGTCGACCTCCTATATTGCTTGGACCATATCTTTCTGGATGTCGATGTGCTCTTATTGCTCCAGTGACGATGATTATGACGAATAGCGCCGTAATGAGACCGGTGATTGTGTAGAGTATGACCATAGCCACTGCTGTGGTGGGACCCGGTCGAGGACCATTGGACGAAGAAGAGGGGTTGTTGTTATTGTTGTTGTAACCGTTCGGCAATGTGTAGGAGTTTGCGTCAGGAGTAATAGCTGCGGGCTGACCATTCGTGACATTCTGAATCTGTCCAAGTACAGTGGCTGCCAACATAGGGTCCGTGGTTGTGAAGATACCATTCACTGATGGGAGGCTGGAACTAGCTAAGCAATGGTTCGAGGTTCTGCTGTACAAGATGATACTGTTCCCAGTTTGGCTCGAAGCGATGATCCGAACGATATCGGCGGCGCCCAGTACGCCAGGATAGTCAGAAGCGTCGCATGAGATGTAGTCAATCCCGTCGGACAGTAACGATTGTGTATTTCCGGAGTTCACGTGGAGCAAGCGCCCATTGACTCGAATATTTTGAAATGCTTGCTGCGATATTGACGAGTACCATCCCACCGGCACGACTCGAAAACTCGTGACATCCGAAGCATTGACCCAGAATCGTGGGTACCGATCATACGAGGGGATGTCGCTCGTATTGTTTGAGGGGAGGAACGATTGTGTCGCAACTGTTGATGCCAGCGCGAGTACGGCAACAAGCAGCGTTATACAGTTTCGGAATGCCATTGTTGTTTATGTGAGTAGCCGACGCGATGGCGTGAGCGCCACGGGACTTGAACCACGCTATATTGTGCCTCCGTCTCAATATCCTTATAAGAACGAACCACCAGCTAAGGCGTCGCGGGAATTGGCGATAATCACTGCAAAGCGTATGTGCAATCGCGCGCAAATTAAGATTCGTAGCTCAATTTTGTTTCAACGACTGCCGCGTGACACTGCAAACGCGCACAGCATGGTCGGTCGACAATCGAAAGGATGAAAGCTCCCACTCGTACACAGTGTCACCAGATCTATTACGAGGCTGGCAACATGACAGGAGGCGACCTGCGATACTGACGAACTGCGCCCGCAGGATCACTGGTATCCTGATGGGCCCTGCAGCTAACAATACTACTGACGAATCGGCAGGCTTTCTGAACCGAAGACCACACAGTACCTCAAAGAGGCGAGTTTTTGCAATTACAGGCGGCTGCACTGTTGACAATGTCTAACTGCAGGGATGACAACAGGACTGATAGGGACTGATAGGGACGAATCGATGACGAGGGGCGGGGGTGATCCAAAGCTAAGTGTGTTCCCAAAAGAGTTACTCCGTGTTTGGCGCCAGTCAAGCATGCCGATGCAAGGATTGTAACCTTTCAGTCCCACCACAAGGAGGTTCACACCAGTGGCTAGCTGCATAGTCATGCCGATACGTTTGCTTATCGTTGCAGGTGGGCAGTCTGCTGAACATCATGTTTCCCTCTCATCTGCGAAGAATGTCCTTGAAGGTCTTTCAGAAAGTGATATTTTTGTCACAACGATAATCGTTACGAAAGACGGCCGCTGGCTCAGCCCCGAAGCGAGCCTACAAGTGCTTCGACGCGGTGTAGGCGCAGCAGAGTGCGATGGAGATTACTTGAGTACCTTGATTTCCTGTCGGAATGAGTACGACGTAGTGTTTCCTCTAATCCACGGGCCCACCGGTGAGGATGGAATACTTCAAGGGTTTCTGCAAATGCTCAACTTGCCCTACATAGGCTGCGGAGTCCTTGCGTCCGCCATTTGTATGGACAAGGTCATATTTCGAGATATAGCAAAGGCACGCGATTTACCACAGGTCAAGTACCTGTCCTTTCGGAGGAGCGATTTCAACAAAGACAAGCAACACTTCTGTGACAAGGTCAAATTGGAGCTCGCGTCTCCTTGGATTGTCAAACCCTCCGCTCTTGGTTCATCCATAGGTGTAGCGAAGGTGGAGGAAGCTGATGGTGATGCTCGTCTCAAAGAAACTTTCCATCAGGCCTTCCAGTACGGCGCAGAGCTTTTAGTAGAAGAGTGCGTGCCAAACCTGTGTGAGCTTGAGGTTGCAGTTGTTGGAAATGAGACGTCGCGAGCTAGTGTTCTTGGCAGGATCGTGTACGAGGCGTACACACAGGATCACGAAACAAAGTATGGGGATACCACTTTGCAAATTCCTGCTGACGTGCCTGTCCACATAGCTGAGAGGTGTCGTTCCGTGGCTCTGAAGGCGTATCGATGTTATGGGTGCACTGGTCTCGCGAGGGTCGATTTCTTCTATGACTCTGTTCAACAACACATCGTGTTGAACGAGATCAACACCTTGCCTGGTTTCACGGATGTATCGATGTTCCCACGACTTTGGGAATATGAAGGTATGACTTGTGATAAACTGATCCTCGAACTGATACAACTTGCCTTTGCACAACACTCGGCTTAATAACAGCTACAGATCATGTTTCGAGGTGCCTGTCTTCGGTAGATTCCACTAATAGTAAGAGACAAGTCATCGGAAGGACGTACGGTAGTCAGGTCTCTAGCTAATGGCCCAGGCCAGATATTTCACTACTCTGTTCGGAACCAAGCGAGGAATTCTTCGATGCCACTACCACATCTATCTTTAAGTGACAGGAACATGCTTGAATGGATTTCCAGTAACAAATTGTGTGTAGACCTCACTTCTTTTTGTTTTCTTTCAAGTCCCAAGTTCTTCTTCACCCACAGTTTTGACAGGTCGCCTACGAGTACCTCGACCGGAGGAACAGAAAGAACGCAAAGTCAACTCGGCTTCGCCACAGACCCCTTCGCAGACTCATCAGCCACTATGTCCGCTCTCCCAACCTTACTCGGCCTGCCAGTCGAACTTTGACTTCGCATCTACGACTTTATCTCTGTCGATAGTTATGTGCATGTAGCAGGATGCCCCATCAGACTAGGAATCGAGCCACTGAAGCACAAGCCCTGCTGGTATCGAAGCAAGTCCCCAACGAAGCCCTTCGGAAAGTCCATGTATCTCTTAGTCTCGATCACGATCACTACCTGGTAACGCGCCAAAAAGACTATGGCATACCAAACTTTGTGCGCTGTTAAATCGACACCATCATGTTCTGTATCAGTACCACACAACCCGCTCTTACAACCGTCCAACACTGAGATTACAGGCAACCCGTCATCGAGCCTGTTGCTGGCGAACACATCATTTGGCGCGTCATCACTACAAATTCGGCACACCTAGCTCTTGTATCCTTTCTGATAGATGTATCAAACAGACGATCTGCTGGTTATGAGAACTCCATGCGCGCTCCAAGATGTCGTGAATGGCAGAGGTGAGCATTGTTGTTTTGACGAAACCTTGGTAAAGTCCGCGTCTCTGGCCGACCCTGTAGAATGTGGACTCATCGAAATTGCAGGGGTATCATACCATGTGGGAACGGAGGTGGAGATTTATTGTTTGACTCACGCACGCTCCCTTTCTTACATACGACCCATGTCCAAACGCGGAGCATTGACAGTGTGCCTTCAGCCAGCGTTTGATCTATACTCATCATCCTGCCATTTTGACGCCCATCGTACTCCTGACCTCGTGGTGCTGCTGTCTAGCCCGCTTCATCAATTTCTCGAATGCAGACTCTAAATCTCATGCCACGCCACATAGCACATACGTAGTTTGTACAGCTTACACTAGCTCAACCCGTTATATCTATCCGATCAGTCGACTGGTGAATCGTTCAGTCATCATCAGTATCTTCATCTTCCTCCTTTTCGTGATCACTCTTCTTCTCCTTCCTATCTTTACTACTTCTTCTCTTCTTCTCCTCTTTCAGCTGCTGCTTCCACATCGTGCTGATCTCCTTCGCATTCAGGTTCGGGAAGACGAGGTCAAAGACGTCGCTGTACCAATCCACGGCATGGCCCTCGATGTTGGCTTTGATGTTCTAGACAAAGGTCAGTGATTGCATAGATACGGGAAGAAAAGTTGCGTGCTTACCTCAGGAAGTTCTTCCCAGTCACCAAGATTGTCCCTCGGGAAGAGAATTCGTGTACAACCGGCACGTTTTGCGGCTACAGTCTTCTCACGAAGCCCGCCAATACGCAGGACTTTGCCAGTGACAGTCAACTCGCCCGTCATCGCGAGCAACGGGTCGACTCTTTGATTGAGTGCAAGCGAGAGCATCGATGTGGCCATCGTGATACCAGCCGATGGACCGTCTTTCTGTACCGCACCTTCAGGACAGTGTAGATGGATCTTGGCATGGTCAAAGAAGCGGTTTTCCGGGAAACGCGATGCGATGACGGATTTGGCGAAGGAGTATGCGATGGTGGTAGATTCTTTCATGACTGGCTTAAGATTTCCAGTGATATTGAGTGAGGCGCGGGAGGATGCGGATAGTGCGGACTCGAGGATCGATTCGACGTAGAGAGCTGCACCTCCCATGCTAGTCCAGGCGAGTCCCATCGCAACACCAGGTGGGGTGGCTTCGTAGAGACGATCAGAGGTGAAGACTGGCGGGCCAACGTAGTCCTTCAGGTTCTCTCTTGTAATGTTCACGTGCACGCTGTCAGGGACTTTGAGAGCGATACGTGGTTGCTCGGTAGTTTCCTTATCAATGGTCTCGGGTGTGTCTTTCACATCAGTGTTGTCTTTCTTTGACTCCTCGAGGGCGGCTTTACCTTCCTCCGTCAGAGCTTGTGATTCAGGCAAGGCTTCCTCGCCGAGATCTTGGATGATCTTCAGTGCAGACTTGCGGAAGACTTTCTCGATCTGTTTCTTGAGGTTTCGAACACCAGATTCACGGCAGTATTTGTTGATCAGCTCTTCGATGGCGGAATCATTAAGCTGTACGTCGACATCCTTGAGGCCGGAGAGCTCCTTAGCTTGTGGCGCAAGATAGCGATCGGCAATCGCCTTCTTCTCATCAGCGACGTAGCCAGAGAGTTCGATCATCTCCATACGGTCGAGAAGAGGTCGAGGGATGGTATCGGTCATGTTAGCTGTGCAGACAAAGAGGACTTTGGAAAGGTCGACAGGTACATCCATGTAGTGGTCGAGGAAACTGGAGTTTTGCTCGGGGTCGAGAAGTTCGAGGAGAGCAGAAGAGGGATCACCTTGATGGCCTCGACCAATCTTGTCGACTTCATCGATCAAGATGAGAGGATTTTCTGTTTGGCATTTCTTGAGAGCTTGAATAATTCGACCTGGAAGAGCACCGACATATGTCCTTCGGTGGCCTTTAATTTCAGCGACATCGGTAAGACCTCCGACACTGAAGCGATAGTATTGACGGTTGAGTGCTCGAGCAATTGACTTACCAATAGAGGTTTTTCCGACACCAGGAGGACCGACGAAACACAGAATTTTACCTTCAACAGTCCCTCTCAGCTTGCCGACAGCGATGAATTCCAGTATGCGGTCCTTGACGTCTTTCAAACCATGATGATCCTCATCGAGCACAGTCATAGCATTCTTGATACCGAAGTTCTCAGCACTCCTTTGGCCCCATGGTATCTGAGTAATCCAGTCAAGATAATTTCGTGTGACATTAAACTCCGAGGCAGCAGGTTCGAGGTGAGCGAGCTTGTTAAGCTCTTCATCAAAGACCTTCTTGACAGCGTCCGGCATGGCAAGCTTCTGAGCCTTCTCTCGGAACTTCTCAACCAGCTTGTCTTTGCCATCTGATTCAATGCCGAGCTCTCGTCGAATACCCTTCATCTGCTCCATCAGCCAGTATTCTCTCTGTCTCTTCTGTATCTTGCTCTCAACATCTTTGGAGATCTTTGACTGTAGTTTGGCATTCATCAGCTCTTTCTTGAGGACCTCGAGAGCCTTGTATAGACGCTTTTCAACGTCCATGGTTTGTAAGACATCTTGAAGTTCTTCAATTTCGCCGGCCGAGACAGCAGCTGCGAAGTCTGCTAGTTTTGCGGGCTCTTGTATGACGTTGCCGGCGGATTGAGAAACGGAAAAGTCTGAGATCTGATCACGGAAGAGAGGATTCAAACTGGCGACCTCCTTGAAGACATTCACGATCTCATTGGTAAGAGCGGTCATAGTGGGTGTGGGGGACTTTTCAGGGAGGATCTCAGCCAAGTTCTCGACGTTGACTAACGAGACGGGGAATTTGCGCAGAAACGAGGTTGGCTCGTAGATCGCGAGCTGCTTTTGAATCTCCTTGCTTTCTTTGGCTTCTTCAAAACTGGCCACCACATCTCCTTGTGAAGCATCTCCTTCGGGCTTCTTGGTGTCTTGCTCTTTGACTGGTTGGATCTCGACAATAGGAGGAGCTCCTTCTTTCTCGTCACCTTTTCTTGGGGGCATAAGGGCAGTCATCTTGATTCTTCGATGTGGATAGAGAACAGCAGTCAAGCTGTGTTCGTCGCCGTGAACAGGAAATGCGCTAGTGATCTGAGCGAAGACACCGACTTCGTGAACATCGTCGAGTTTTTCAATCACATCTTTGTCTGCACTTTCGTCCTTGAAGAGAAAGGCACCAACGTACGGCTGGCCTCGTTTTATCATCTCTTGTATTGCTTCAACGACGTTGCGGTCTCGGATAGTAATAGCTTTGTAAAAGCCGGGAAAGAGTGGACGCTTAGCTATTGGAATAGCCATGACCTGAGGATAGTTCTCCGGTACCGTTGGTTTGGAAAGTTGCCTCTCTATCGTGCTTTTCTTGCCACGACCTCGTCCTCCATCGCTACCTGAGCCTGCTCCTGCGCCCTGCCCAGCATCACCTGAGCCATCGCCTCCAGCAGCAGCTTTGCCATCTGGTTGAGGACTCGGCTCTGGTATAGAGTCCTTTTTTGCCTCCGCGCTGTCTATTGTCCTCGGCGCTTGGTCGAGTTCGTTTTCTAGCTTCTCGGCTTTTTCTTCGTTTTCCTGAGCTAACGGACTATCGTCTTTGGACTTCTCTTTCCTCCTTGATGGTTGCGAAGAAAACAATCTGCTTTGTGATCGCGCAGTGGCAGGTGCGGCCGATCTTGAGGAAAAAGCGTCTGAAGAAAGAGCGACAGCCTGCCGCTGCAGTTGCCGCCTGCAGTCTCTACATATCGATTGTTGAGCGTATCTGGTGGCCAACCGCAAAGCGGCTGTTTGGCCACGAATCATGCTGTAGCACAATCTCGAGATGGCGGTATTTTAAGTGAGCACTGGGGAGACACGACAGGAAACGCTACCTGCAATGAAGAGGTCGCGCAAATTGTAAGTACTAAATTCGATGGGAAGGAACAGGAAATAAAGCCAGCTCGTTTGATGAGTTTCGCGTGAGCAATGCAGTACACTCAATCACGACACGACTCTGGATCTTTTCGCCGCAAATGCAACGAGGCTCTTCTCCGATGACGAAGTGTCCAGGAACCTTCCCGTCGACCTGCAGAAGTGGAGTGGATTCTTCTCGGCCAGAAAGTTTCTAGCCCGATCAGATTGGCTTTCTGTCATTTTCCAAAGTTCCATCTATCAAGACTTGGACAGTTTAATGTTCTCATCGCATTGACCACAAAAGTCCTTTGCAATCGTCTCGATGATACTGATAAAATGAGCATCGCAGCTCCCTCCCTGCCGGCGACGGCATTGTCCATATCCACCAAATTCCTTAGACCATCAGTATCTACATCCCGAACCTGTGAATTCTTCAAGCGCAATAATCACACTCGTACACATCATAACACACCTTATCAAAGGCCTCGTATACGTCGACCAAGTTTATCGTCATCATGCCTGTATCGACAACGTTCAGGTCGGTCCTTTTCTTCCACATCTGCCACCTTTGCGACAAAAGATCCCTATGCAACTCTAGGTGTAGGCAAAACTGCCACCGCTCCCGAGATCAAAAAAGCGTACTATGCCCTTGCGAAGAAGTACCACCCCGACACGAATAAAGACCCCAGCGCAAAGGAGAAGTTTACAGACGCACAAGCCGCATATGAGTTGTTGAACGATCCGCAGAAGAAAGCCGCATTCGATCAATTTGGTGCTGCGGCTTTTGACCAGACTGGTGGCTTTAATCCTGGCGCCGCTGGTGGAGGAAACCCATTTGCAGGCGCAGGTGGTGGTAATCCATTTGCGGGTTTCGGGGGTGGTGGCTTCGGTGCGGACTTCAACTTCGAAGACTTGTTCGGTGCTTTCACAGGACAGACGCGGCGTGGTGGACGTGGAAGAGGTGGTTTTCAGGAAGAGATATTAGTGGGCGAGAACATTGAGGTCCAGACGAATATTAGCTTCATGGATGCCGCTAAGGGAGTAAGCAAGAACATTAATATCACACCACTCGTGCAGTGTGGAACGTGTAAGGGTGACGGACTAAAGAGCGGGACAACGAGGCAGACTTGTAAGAGATGTAATGGCACAGGAACGAGAGTACACGTCATGCAGCAGGGCTTTCAGATGGCCAGTACTTGTGAGACTTGTGGTGGACAAGGCGTGACCATTCCGCGTGGTAGTGAGTGTGGTTCTTGCCACGGCAATGGTGTTGTGAGGCAGAGAAAGACTGTACAGGTAGACATACCAGGGGGTGTTGAAGACGGTATGCGTTTGCGGGTCAGTGGAGAGGGTGATGCGCCGCCAACCGGTATGGCTGCAAACCCAAAATCGAGGAGCCAGCGAGGCGATCTATTCGTCTTCATCCGAGTCGCACCAGATGCAAGATTCAGTCGAAGTGGTGCGGATGTCCTGTACAACGCAAGTATACCTTTGACAACAGCAATGCTTGGTGGTGAGGTCACCGTGCCAACACTGGACGGCGAAGTCAAAGTCAAAGTCTCGACTGGAACCGGCACAGGAGATAAGATCACGCTGCCTGGAATGGGCATGAAGAGACTAGGAGGACGAGGTCCAAGTTCAGGTGACTTGAGAGTCGAGTTCAGAGTCAACATGCCGAAATACCTAAGCGCCAATCAAAGGACTATTCTCGAGATGCTAGCCGACGAGATGGGCGACAAGACTGCGAAAAGGATAATGGGTCTGGACAAGATGCGGCAAGGAGAGAAGTGAGTCTCCTACCATTCTCTTCACAACCCAATCACCCTGCTAACTTCGTCCTAGAAACAATAATACTTCATCCTCACCGTCGTCATCGAAACCGTCCAGCAAATCAACAACCTCAAACAAGGCGTCCGACCACAAGAACGAGGGATTCCTCAAATCCATGTGGCACGAATTGACTCACCAGCATGACAATCTCGAGCCAGATGAGAAGCCTCAGGCAGAAAAGGACAAAGAAAAGAAAGATGCGGGTGAAGACGAGCCACCGAAGAAGAAGGCTAGTGGGTAAAAGATCGAGCGAGGTATCTGTTCAGTTCTCAAAAGCCGCCACTCATCCACTAAGCAATCTATGTTTGCATTCAAGTGTGGCGAGGACGTGAAAGAGATGAAAAGATTATCGGCGAGGTGGTAGCGATTGTGCGGTTTTAATGCCTCAGACAGCTGTTCTCGCATGTCGAATGACCAAGTGAGTGAGCCAGCAAAGCGAATACCCAGCACTCTATAGGATTGGTGTTGATATAGATCTATTCTACCACTGTATAGATAGCAATTCGAACATTTTCTACTCTCCAGGTAGTGAGACACAATGAGGATGTGTATGCAAATGAATACGAAGATGTCAAGTTGCAGTGATCGCCCACGGGGATACAATTTTATTCACACGTCAATGTTAGTCCTTTGGGACATGCCGATGTTTCTGAAAGTGCAACTTCTTTACGTCCTTCGCAAGTTCTTCGACTGGACCATCTACCTCAATATAAGGCGCCACGTCCTTGATCGCCAGTGCTTTAACAGGGCTCACACCTCCCATTCCCATCTCCTTCATCCACCCCGCCAGTTGAGCCGCACTACTTGCATACACAATCCTGCCAAGACCACACCACGCATGGGCCGCTGCACACATCGGGCAGTGTTCACCACTCGTGTACAACACACTTTTCGCACGCTCGTCTTCGGTCAGGTTTGCCTGTGCCCAGAGAGCGAGTTTGATTTCTGGGTGATAAGTGGCATCGTTGCGCGAAATTATGCGATTGCGGTCTTCTTGCACAGCGGACCTAGATGTTGCAATACCTGGAGAACGATACGTTTTCACGTAATATAAGACGGAACCGAAGGGATCATCGTGGGTTGAGAGAGCCTCCGCAGCGAGTTGAACGCAGCGACGGAGGTGTTCGAGGTCGACTTCGGTGATGGACATGCCGCGGACCGTGCTATATACGATGTCTGTTTTACCTGGCCAACGACATGGGAAAGCTTCCTCTCCTTTCAATAGACACGCTTCAGCCTGGATTGTCTTCCGAGTATCCTACCACTATCTAGTGTTCAGATGCAGAGAACTGGTGTCAGCGTTGGCGTCTGAAGCTACCCAACCAGGTCTTCGAGTCTGCCAAGGTGGAAAGTGCTCACCGCCAATCATTTGTCGCAAGCTCATGCACTTTCTTCAGTGCTGGGCTGCAACTCTGAACACTGGAGACACTCAATATACAAGGTTGTGATTCTAGAACGTTGCCTAACGTGGTTAAGCTTCGGGTAGTAATTGCTAGGTGCCACTTTAGGTAGAGGGCCATACCTGGAGCCCATTGGATAGTGCGTAAACTCCACCTGGGAGGCAGCGTCATTTCCATCACATCTGCGAAGTGGTTCTGGCCTGCCAGGCACAATCACAGGTGACTGTCGTCTTGTCCTTTATTGAGCGGCTTCGTCAGGAAGGATTGTCGGCGGCTCCTGCAGACAACAAAAGACACCGAGTCATAGTCCTTCAGCTCCGAGGAATATTGTATATCTTACTATTGAGCGCTACTCACCATCCAGCCACACAAGGTTGCGATCACGAATCCCCTGCCGAGGGGTACATAGCCAGCAAAGATGGTCCAAGCACCCATGCTGAGCAGCCCGCTCAAGCAGACCACTGAAATAGATTGGATCGAGCCACTGAAGATATACATCCGTCACAACTATGGCGATGATCCGGAGAAATATGCAGAAGAATGTCAGACTCTCAATCGATTGCGACAAGATATGCGTGGTGCTGGCGCTGACAGTGCTTCTGGTCGCGATCTGCTCTACAGATATTACGGCCAACTTGAGCTGCTGGATCTGAGGTTTCCAGTCGATGAGAACCATATCAAGATCTCATTTACATGGTGTGTAAGAGTCTGAGAACTAAGGTACCCCGAGCTGACACGGCGCAGGTACGATGCCTTTACCCACAAACCGACGTCACAATATTCCCTGGCCTTCGAAAAGGCTTCGGTCATCTTCAACATCTCAGCTGTACTGTCCTGCCATGCTGCTACTCAGAATCGCGCCGAAGACAATGGACTTAAGACGGCATATCACTCTTTCCAGGCCTCTGCAGGCATGTTCACGTACATTAACGAGAACTTTTTGCATGCACCCTCGACCGACCTCAATCGAGACACAGTGAAGACCTTGATCCACCTGACTCTGGCACAAGCTCAAGAGATCTTCCTTGAGAAGCAGACAAGAGATGGAAAGAAACCTGGTCTTTTGGCTAAGTTGGCTGCGCAGGCGCATTTCCTCTATGGACAAGCAAAAGAAGGACTAGAAACAGAGTCGTTGAAAGGTGTATTCGATCCCAGTTGGCTCAAATACGTCCAGGTCAAGGGACCATACCTTACAGCAGTGGCTGAATACAACCAGGCATTGGCAGATGATGAGGCTGGGCAGTATGGCATAGCAATTGCACGGCTAGAATTGGCAGACAAGGCGGCGAAGACGGCTTACAATGGTGCCAAGACCTTTCCATCAAAACCGCAGCCAACCTCGAACCTGGGCAACGATACTGCCTCTGCTCTCCAAACTATCACAAAGCGACAGACTGAGGTCGTGGCAGAGAAGTTGACTTCTTTGACCAGAGACAATGACCTGATCTATCATCAAACCGTTCCTGGTGAGGCATCCGTTCAACCTGTGTCCAAGTTACCTGCTGCGAAGGCCATCCCTGTATCCGAACTCTACCAGGGTCAGGACATCCAGCGCATCATTGGTCCAGATATCTTCCAGAAGATTGTACCCATGTCAGTCACCGAATCTGCCAGCATGTACGACGAAGAGAAAGCCAAGTTGATCAGGTCGGAAGCAGAAAAGGTTGAGCAAGCGAATGGCGAAATGGCCGCGAGTTTGGACTACCTCAAATTACCTCAGAGCTTGAACGTGCTGAAAGGTGGCGCCGAAGCCGAAATTGTGTCTGATCCAGAATTTGAGCGCTGGTGTTCGGAGATGACCAATCACGAATCATTTGGTCGAGCTTTCGAACAACTGACACGAGACAAGGCGTCTGTACTGGAAAGTCTGGCAAAGAGCACCAAGTCACTCGATATGGAAGAGAGTGTTTGTGAAAAGATGCGCTCGAAGTATGGTGGAGATTGGACACAACAGCCGAGCTCAAGACTGACCTCAACCTTGAGAACCGACATCAAGAGTTACAAAGACACTGTGGATCAGGCTTCAAACAGCGATGCGCAATTGTTGACGACGGCTCGACAATTCGAAGCTGACTTTGACGAGATGAGGAGGGCAGGTGAAAATGAAGAGGCGGATGTGCTTTATCAACAAGCCATGATCAAAGCTGGAGCTGGAACTGGTAGGCGAAACACAGGCGAAAACTTGCTGGATGAAGATTATGGCGAAGGTGGACCATCAATTGCTGACCAGGTCGAACATGTTGAGGAATTACTGCGAAAGCTCAATCTAGTCAAACGAGAGCGATCGCAGGTTCTGAAGGACTTGAAGGACAAAGTGCATAACGACGACATCTCAAACGTGCTTATACTCAACAAGAAGCAGATTGCGAACCACGAGAATCAGCTCTTCCAGGCCGAGCTCGAAAAGTTCAGGTCACATCAAAACCGACTCATATCGACGGTCCACAAACAACAATCACTTTTGAAGGAGTTGACTCGATCATTTGGGGATCTATTGCAGGACAAACGAGTTCGTACCGATCAGCAGAAATTCGAAAACATGCAGAAAAGCAAGGCGCAGGTCAAGAACAAATACAAAAAGGTATTCACAGCACACGAAGACATGGTTCAGGGCTTGATGAGAGCCCAAGCTTTCTACAGTGAGATGAAAGATAGTGTCGACAGCCTGGCAAAGAATGTGGAAGCGTTTGTCAATAATCGAAGAGCAGAAGGTGCACAGCTATTACAACAAATTGAGCAGAACAAGTCTAATGCTGCAAGTGGTCAAGCTGTTGCCGAACAAGAGCGGCTGCAGAAATTGATGGAGAGAATGTCGATGGAGCCATCAAAAACACCGACGAGCCCGCAAGGGCATCGGCCTGCGCCACTTGCGCCACAGTTCAGTTACAACCAAGATCAACCGCCTTTGCGCTCGCCAGGACATTCGGGAGCGAATGCAGATCCAAGGTTTACAATACCGCCACGTGAGAATCCTGTGCCGGTCATTCCAAATGGCTATCAGAGTCATCCCTCGAGTCACACTCCCCAACCACCAGCCCCACATTCAGTCATGTCTCCAATGAATCCACAGTCACATCCTGCATTCACCCAATCAGCAACACCAGTACCGACGAGTCAAAGTTATAATCCAATGGCTTACCCCGAGAGGAATAGCTCCATGGCTCAACAACCACAATCGCAGCACTATGCCTACGCTCAGCAACCACAACAAGGACAGTCCCAATATCAATACCATCAACCGCAAGCACAATCATTGCCTCAAAGACCGCCTCAGCCCCAGTTGTCGACTGGACAGCCTTATTTCCAACAAAGTCATACTCCGCATCCACAATCTGTACAATCACCACCTCCACTAAACTTCACATCTCCATCTCAGCAATATCCAAGTTTTGCCTTCCCGCAGATGACATCTCCACAAAACCAATACCCACCTGGTCAGCAACAGCAGTGGCTAGGCTATGGTGGTGTACCGCAAAACTATGTTCCGCCACCACCTCCACCAGGCCCTCCTGGCGGTGGCTCATCAACACAGTATTCTCAAAATACGTGGTCCAATGCTAGTGGGCCCGGTGGTTATGCAAACTACCAGCATCGGTCGCAGGGACAAGGGCAAGTTCAGCAGCCACAGATACAACCTCAGCCTGGTGGAAACAATGCATCAGGATCAGGTGACCCTTGGGCTGGGTTGAACCAGTGGAAATGAGTAAACTCAAGGGGTGGGAGTGCTGTTGTGGTCTTCGTAGCGTAACGTGAGAACGATGACAAAACGAAACGACCATTTGACGTTCCAAACAAGTCTTGCCATACTATGACTATGCTGACTGCAATGGCGGCGGCATGGATGTCTGAATATGCGTATGCTTGTTGAGGTCCTGCCATTCCTCTGCTCCTTATCCCATCCTTCCTTACTCAGCAATGGCTTGAGTTTCCGCCAGACTCAGTCAATGCCCAATCTCCACATCACTGGAGCCAACTTGTTAATTTCGGATACTGCTGTTTCTCTCATAATATACCTCGCACGACTTCTGTATGCTTACTGAATGACATGATTGGCATTTGCAAGGTCACGAGCCAGTTCGATGCCGATAGCGCACTGCGGCAAGGACAGTATTACGTGCTGTCTTGTCTATGTCCCTCCGCCCACTGACGATGATGAGCAAAGATGAACACTCGTCTACCATCTTCGAGCCCGACCCGAGTTGAAGATTAGAGGTACACCTCGAGTATCAGACGGGCGACTGATGATAGCAGGATGGTGCAAGAGGTCCGACGAAGATGGTCAAGCAAAGTACACAATTGTGAGGTAGAACTTTGAGGTTATACGATGTAGGACCCACTGATCGAAAGACGTGAAGAGGACGGTGCAGCACTTATTGTGTTTGATCGGATATGAGACGACCCGACAAACGCTAGTCGGGACGCTACTAGGTCATATTGTTCACTCAGCCAGCGCTATGCAGGAGAGGTTCGCCATGGTAGCAGGCATCTGGCTGGGCTTCTAGACTGACATGCCATTTGGATCTGTTCATACCTGGACCTTGCCTGTATCGGTCCTGTCAATGCCTCTTACCTGTCTTACCTCCAATTGATTCTTACCTCACTAAAAGACCTTTGACAGCAATCTTGAGGGCTCCACCTTGATAAATCTTCAGAGGTATTTGTACTCCCTCGCTCTTAGCGATATCTGCTGATGCTGCTATTCCACAAACCTTTGCACTTAGAGCGGACCGGCTACACCTGATTCACGCTCCCAAGTCTTCCTTCTTCTACAACATCAGTTACCAGACTCAACCATCGCACAAGCTCTATCACGATGACTGGCAAAGCAAGAGGCAAGCCTGCAGCGAAGAAGACCAAGATCGAGTCAGACAGAAATCAATCCAAAGATGACAAAAAGAAGGAAATGCATCCTACTAGGGATACGGCCTTCGCTAACGATGCCATCAGAAGCCTGGAGTCCGACAGTAGGATGTTGACCAGTGCGAATAGCCAGCAGCAGGAATATTTCCACTCTGTATTGGACAAAATTCAGAGTGAAACCCTTGGACGTATCCTTTACGATGAACTCCGGGAGGTTTCCTCCACTTCTATACATGCACAAGCACAAATTGCATTGATTGGCGAGACTGGTGCGGGAAAATCAACCATGGCATCGACTTTGCTCAGATACCGCAAACTCATTCCCGCCATGGGCGCTACTGGTGATGCATGCACAGCCGCTCCGACAAAAATAATGTATAACGAAGAGCCCGACTCTTTCAAACTTGAGTTTGTCTACATCAATCAAGAGGAGCTCAAAGAACTCTTCGACGCAGCCAAGACTGTGATTGATTCTTTGGAACCTACACTGCGTTCATCTGATAGTCGTCTAGGCAGGATCAAGAAGATCTCAGGCTGGTCTGACGACGATATTATGTCGAAGCCCTTCGAAGATATTCTCGCGATCGATAACGTCAAGAATATAATCACATCAGCCTAGCCTGTTACTGTTCATCACACTACCGAGGAACAATGTTGTTCGGAATTGAAACAACGCATGACTGCATTCAGTAAACAAAGTGGTTTGCATTCTGCTCTTATGAAGGAGGCACAAGTCTATGTTAAGGCCGAGTTACTCAAGTATGCTACATTAATCGACCTTCCTGGCAGTGGTGACGATGATCCAGCTCGACGTGAGCGTTACATTGAATACATGAAGTCGAGCACAGCTCTTTGTATTTTCACACCCGCTGTGCGAGCCAACTCAAATGCCTGCTATCAAGATTTGATCAAACGAGCAATTGGTGAATTTCAGTATGACGGGCGTTTGAATCGCATCGTGCTTGTATGCACAAAGGCGGATAACTGTGATGAGAACGAGATCCATGATGACATGGATCTGCCTGAAGTCAGAGCAGCCCGGAAGGCAAAAGTCATAGCCGATGGTGAGTATCGTGCTAAGATCGACGCAATTGAGGAAGATCGGAAACAGCTCGAAGATTACATAAAAAAAGCTCATGACTGTCGTCTCGCTGCCATTGAGTGGCAGAAGAGGAAGGTCAGCCTTCCAAAACTCAAGAGGCCACCAAAGACTCCATGTTCACCTATCGACGACATCATTCGGCCGCTGCTCACCGCACCACTCGATGCAGCCTCATGTGTGATAGCCAAAACAAAGTGCACCGAAGAGGCAGCGCGACTGGCTGAGATTTGTATCAGTCTTCGCAGCTCCATCAACGTGCAAAGGTATGAGGCGAAGGAATCGGAATCGAGACGCGACTCGCTGCTTCTCGAGTACAATCGAATTGCTATTGCAGCACGTTCCAGGTATCTGAAGGCGAAACAAATCGAGAAGTTCATGGACCTGGTCGTGGAGAGACTGTTGGCAGCAGCAGAGGCTGACAGAGCAACACGAGGAAAATATGAAACCGTTGTGCCGATTGAGGAAATCCAAGCCGAAGACGTTCCTGTCTTCTGCACTTCCGCAGCGGAATACAAGGCTTTGGCAATGCCTAATCCTGGAGATTCGAAGGAGAGAACCATCAAGAATAAGGAAGACACGGATGTGCCTTCTCTACAACGACATCTTGCCATTACTGCTCTTCGATCAAGACAGAATCTACTTAAAGAGCTAAAGCTCAGATTGGAGTTGGCACACACTTCCCTCGCAGAAGCAATATCTAGCCGGCTAGATGCGCTCCCTTGCGACATCAAGGTCGCCGATCTTAATATCAGTGACTTCCGGTGCCGACTCCGCAATTTTGTCTACTCTGTCCAGGCTGCTGTGAAAGCTGTTCGTAGTGGAGTGGATGCCAGTTATAGACGACAATTCAATATTCCATTCGGTCAAATTGAGATCCAAGTACGAAAGCAGACTTACGAGGAGATGCACCTATATGCTGAAACGCCGAAACCAGATGAGCCCAATAAACAGCGATTATACTGGCAAGAGTACAAGGCTGTTTGTCGAAATCAGGGTTTCTGGAAAGGGAAACGAAAGAGAGAAATTGCTTCTAATCGTCTTATAACTGATATCATACAATTATGCTTAGAGAATAAGCTTAAATTCCTCTTCTCGCAAGAAACGTAGAAAGTGGGCATCAAGAGCATAAAGCTGATTCTTGAACGATGCTTCAACGAAGTACTTGGCATGGTCAAAGAACTGCACAGCGATTTCCAGAAACTCACGGCCTTGGTTGGCATCAATCTGGCGAGCACGATCCGCATGACCGACCAGCTACCACGGCGTGAACAGCGGCTGAGGCAGATCATCCAAAATCTCACGGCGAAAATTGAGAACGTCCATGTTAAAGCCAGTGAATCAGTTGCATCCGATGTGCAAAAGGCGTATCAACGTGCCTACGAAGAAGCCTACGCAATTTCTGGCCCAGGAACTCGTCAAAATATGATCGACATACTATTCGCGGCACTGGAGCGAGATCAAGTCATCAAGAAGTCTATTGAAAAACTGGTAAGCAGATTGGAGCAAGATCTCAACCGCTGTAGGGATCAGCTGGATACAGAGCTGAACAAGCTGGCAGAGCTCATTATGGCGGACTATAACTATGCTGTGCAGCAGAGTAACGGTGAACCCGATGCGAAGACCCAGGCAATCAAGGAAGACTTGCGAGTCGGTATTGCTGCTCGAGGACATGGTGTTACCTTGGCATGTGGTGCAAAGAGAGAAAGAACAGACGATCTCGAGGACGAAGATGCGGCAAGAATGGAAGATATTGTAAGACAGGCAGCTGACAGTTCAGATGAGAATGAAACAGATTCGAAGGCAGAAGCATTCTGGATCTGAAGGAGGACAAGGCACGTCAACCAACAGTCGATCGTCAAGTGATTCAGTCTTGGACGTTGAGGTTACTAACGATGCAGAAACGGGTGAAGAAGAGACCAAGGAAGATTCGAGTGCCGAGGAATGTGGATGAGATGATTCGGTCATGGTTCAATGATGCTGTGGGCGCAACAGAGGAGAAATATTGGTAAGAAATCGTGCACAACGATTCTATCTATAGCTGTGGACATTAGGACGGAAAGACAAGGATTCGAACCATTCACAGCAGAAGGGTGATTTTATTCCTGGTTATAAGCATGAAATGAATGGAGAGAGGAAGTCACGAAAAATAGGTGACAAGCAACCTGATGCATCGAAATATCAGAATGTGCAGACGAGCGTGTGAGTACAATCAAGACTATCTTATCGATCCTTTTGTGTTGCCTTTGCTGAGTAGACCGATACTGCTACCGTAACTTCGTGTCGACGATAACGATAGTGGTGGCGTACATCCGCCGCCAGAACCCCAGCAAATTCTTGGGCATCGACATTTTCACATGACCAGCGTGAGGTATAAGGGGGAGATCGCGTCCCTGTCACATCCCGAAATTCTGGAGGTCGCTCAACAGAACTTAGTGGACTGCTGGATCGGGTGGACATGCCGCAGCAATTACCAAAATGGAAAACTGTCTTGTCCAAGCTGCTTGACCTTGTTGCAGCGTTGTGCCTAAATACCTTTTACTCTTGACCCTATCAATGTTAGTTGATGTCGAAACTACTGTGCGTTGAGAGTCTTGCAGTCCCACAGCTACACACCCTGTGTAGTGCTTATTCGGGTTGTTGCCCTGCATCTTGAGTATCCTTACTGCGCATCCCGCTTGCTCATCAGATATTCTCGTGCTATTGGGTTGGGATCTCCCTAGGCAATGGGAAGGTACGAGACTGGAGACATTTGAACAGAAAAATCAGGAAAACCCCAACTCAGATGTAGAGATTAGCTATGCATAACCCCGCGGCTCGAAATCGTGAATTCTGGAAGTCACCGAGAGAAATGCGCTTGCTGGCAAGGAGTATCCGAGAGAAAGGATACATTCATCGTCAGAATCGAGCGGCTTATCGGATCTCACGACCTCGAATTGCGGTCGCGCAAGGATAAGGGTACTTTTGGAATAAAGTGGACAACAGTCTTTTAGTACTGCATTACTATCTTGATAGTGTACACACGTGGTGCATTCCAAGAGCTGGCTAAACAGCCAGAGAGTACTCTGGGTGCTCCGCATGAAGGTGATACGAGACTCATTTGGGCAGGTCGAAAAGCACCCCATACAAGAATCGTGATGAAGTAAGGTTTGTTCTTGTTATTCAGCACGCATTTGGTAGGGAAGCCACGAAAGCTACTCCGGGTTGTGACTCGATCAGACGCGGAGCACCCAGCGTGAATGTGCCGAATGACGTTTGAAAGAGTCAGGATAAGATGAGCATCCTACCTCATTAATCAGCCTGTTGACATCTCATGCTGTGGACGTGCTGCTAAATAATTATGCGCCATCGGAAGTAGCATCATTGATGGCCTGTCTTGTAGGCATCTACAGCATGGCAGCCGAGCTTTTGAAAGTTGACTTTCTCTTGGAATCTGTCTCGTTGCTGATCTCGAGTGGGTTCATCTCCGCCGTGGTTATTACTATCATCTTGAACCAGATGAGTTCCCTGCTTGGTGAAGGAGATGTAGGAGATGGCACCGCACATTTAAACTACGACATACTTGCTGAACTACTGGATGCTAGTGGTTATGCTTGTGCCATCGGGTTTTTGCAATCTTCTTCTTGACCTGCCTTGAGTATGCTGGCAGGAGATGGTCAAACGAGTACAAGGTGAACTGGCTGGTGACCCTTACGAGGGCTTTTCTCTGCCTCGCTCTCTTTACTGACGTCAGCCATGCTGTGAACAAATTCCGCAGCCTCGATCTGGACGACTTCTCCTTTGAGGTTGCGTCCATGACGTCCAATGAACTTGAGCATCCCAGATTCCCTAATACCACCTTCATCGGCAAAGACGCAAGTCGCAGTATTGCACTTATCGACGTTGCTGCTGTAGAACATACTGGTATCACGCGCGCCTTTGACGGAGAGATTCTGGCGCACTACGGTCTCCTGCATGCAAGCTCATTTATCTCGATACTGTGCTGAGGTCGTGTGTCGCCAATCTCCTGAACTCCACAAAGGGGTTTGAGACAGACCCGTTTGTGGATAGCGCAAAGCTTAGCCTGGTAAGGGGCAGCCCGAAAAGCTTGTCGAAGCTTGCGGCAGTGTCGGGTTGGTGGCATGAGCACGAACATCAGCACGGTCGAAACCTGAATACGAACGACGCGATAAATAACATCGGCCCCAAATTACACGAGAAATTTGGAAGCACCAAAAACCTGCGTGTATGCCCGGCACTATCCCAGAGATTTTACAGAAGATCTGGTAATGCTGATATTGTGAACTCCACGAGATCCCCGTCCGCTAGTTCTTGACAGCAACCATGATATAATTGCCCTGAGAGAGAGACTTGAGCGCCCGACGTCGCCAGCAGCTTTTGATGTATGGAGTCCGGCTATAGCGGAGGTTTAGGGTCTCGCACGACTCAAAGAGAGTAGCTAATCTCCTTGCCCACTAACTAGTACTATTGTTTACGACTTCGATATTCCTTGTCATCAGCTTTGGCTATCACAACTTTCCGTTGATTAAAAAGTCTTTCTAACATGTCCACCACTACGCAGATACCGCCTGGCCAGTCCAGGCTTGAGGTTTCGAAGAGGCGGTATCGTTCACGTGTTTGATGTGGATGCGACTTCGTTCCAAAACGAGACATCCACATGATATTAGCCATCCGCATTTTAGACTGCGCCAGGTAATCTCAAGCTTCGCTAAGCATTCTACAAGCTAATGCCGCCCCAGCGTTCGGCTTCGACCATTCCACACGAGCGACTCCTACCGAAATTCGTCTCGGTGTCAGATACCAGCTCGTTCGCGGAACGTGAGTTGCCACTCATCACAAGTACGCGATGATACTGGTAGGAGTATGCTTTAGCAGACTCCACTGCTTTAGCAAGTGCGTCAGCATCAAATCACCATGTTTGCTATATTTCAAAGTCAGGTCCGTCACCTTCTGGATTCTCTCTTCTCTCCATCTACACAAGTCACAATTTTGTGACGTCCACTCTTTTTGGTCTTAACTTCTTCGGCCGCGCTCGTTTTGGCCCGTTTGTCGCCAACATGAAGCAATCAGTTGTTGTTGCCGCTTTGGCCAACATAGCTTCTGTCTTCGGAAGCTCGCTATTTCCTACAGAGTTCAATTCGACTTGCAAATGCAAACCATTCACGATCGATCTTACATGGGGTTCAGTGGATGCCTCGAACCTCCTGCCACGAAGTGCCATATTGACCAATGGCTCTATGCCAGGCCCTGCCCTCAAACTTAGAGTCGGCGACTGTGTTGATTTCACTGTCAACAACAATATGGGCTTCGACACTGGTGTTCACTTCCATGGCATCAGACAATTGGAGACTCCTTGGAATGATGGAACTCCAGGTTTGACACAATATGCTATCCGTAGCGGATCAAGCTATACTTATACGTGGTACGCTGATGAGCCTGGTTCCTACTTCTATCACTCTCACTACAAGAGTCAGATGATGGATGGTCTTTACGGTGCCATCATCATCGCTCCTAGCGAAGATAACACGACACCGTTTTCGCAGATCAGTTCTTCTGCGACCGATCTTGCAGCCATCGAAAAAGCTACTGCCAATATCGAAACAATCTTCACATCTGACTGGAACCAGTATACGTCCGCCGAATTCTTTTCCATCGAATCCGCAGCAAACATTGATTGGGCTTGTGCAGACTCTGTCATTCTGAACGGTAAAGGTTCAGTCTACTGCCTATCCGCTGCTGATCTTGCTGCAAATGCACGAGTTCAAGTTCCCTTCATCCTCGGAAACAGCTCTCTCACGGCCAAGGGCTGCATTCCACCATCAAATCCGTTAATCCAGGGTGCCTTCAATAGAGACTTGTCGCAGCTTCCTGCTCCTGCATACGATCAGTGTACACCCTACTCTGGCAACACTTACACTTACCAGGTTGATCCCGCAGATGGTTGGGCGGCTATGTCGTTCATCTCACCCTCAGCCTATGCAATATTTGTTGCTACTATCGACAATCACAAGATGTATGTGTATGAACGTAACGGCCAATATATGACTCCCCAAACCGTTGACCAGGTTGAGATCTCTCCCGGTGATCGTGTCTCCTTCCTGGTGAAGCTTGACCAGACTCCTGGTGATTATACTATCCGCATCGCCAACTCCGGTATCAATCAGGTCATCTCTGGATTCGGTAGATTGAGCTACAAAGGTAGCGCTGGCACGCTCGGCGTGGCCATCATGAACATTGGTGGCGTCTCACCTCCGAATTCCACTGTCACCCTCCTCGATGTTGCCAGCGCGGCACCGATAAGTGCTCCAGCTGTCGCTAGTACTGCAGACAAGACCTTTGTCCTGAATCTCATGAAAAACCCAACCGCGGGTGAATCCTGGGCTTGGACTCTCGATGGGAGCAAATCGTATCAGCAAGGCAATGACGATCAAACTCCGTTCCTATACTCGGATCCCAACACAATTCCAGCCGATGATCTCGTTCTCAGAACTAATTATAATGACTGGGTTGATCTCATTGTGACAATTGCTGGACCACTTGCGCAGCCACATCCTATCCACAAGCATGGTAACAAGTTCTATGTCATTGGTTCAGGTACTGGCAATTTCAATTACACATCGGTTGCTCAGGCACAAGCTGCTGGTATTGCGTTCAACCTTGCCAATCCACCGTATGTGGATGGTTACACCAGTACCCCTGCTCAAGGTACAGGTGCATGGATGGTATTTCGTTACCAGGCTAACACTCCTGGTGCTTGGTTCATGCACTGCCATATTCAAACGCACTTCACCGGGGGCATGGCTGTTGCGATCCTCGACGCTGTTGACAAATGGCCTATAGTCCCCGCTACTGCTGGCAAGATCTGCTCTGCTAGTCAACATGCTAATAATACTAGCGAACGTGGCAACGGTACCATAAGCGATGGAAAAGGCGGCAACAACACTATTGGTGCTGGACAAGGTGGAAATGGTACTTTTGGCGGTGGTTCAGAAAATGGTTTCAACAGAACAATTACCAGCATGACTACGACTACAAGCGCGACCACATCCATCGTCTCATCAACTAGTGGTGGAACAAGCACAAGCGGGTCAATTAGCAGTAATGCTACCAGCATCACCTCTGGAACCCCCACTTCTACTTCAAGCTCAAGCAGCACTACCACAAGCAGTAAGTCGACCAGCAGTACTATGGTCACTCAGTCTAGCACCACAAATGTCAGCGAAACTTCTGCTGGTACTTCTGCTAGCCTTGGCTCGAGCACTACGACCACCAGTGACGGCTTCAGCAGTACTGCCACAGGAATCGGTTCAAGTCGTACAGCCTCTAGCGAAAGCTCTATTTTAGTCTCAACTACAACAAGCAAAGAATTCAATTCTAGCCCAACAGGTACAGCTGGTGGCCTAGGGCAGTGGGGCGATTGGACGGCTACACCATCAAATGGTAAGGCCAGTGCAACGCCCTACAAGGGTTCTGCTACCGCAAAGCCGCAAGTCACCGATACAACCTATGGTAGTTCCGCCTGGGCTGCATGGTCTTCAATCTCAGCGGCTGCTGCATCCGTAACCAAGAAGGACGGTGCCGCCCATACTGTTCTTGCTGGCTCGGGCAAGGATGGTTGCGATCGTGGTAAAATTGGCGGCTGGGGCTCTGACTTTGGTTCCTCCAAATCTGGCTCGTCTAGCCCATACCCATCTAGCGGCAGTGACTCTAGCTCTGGATACGCCGCAGGCGCAGACTCTTCCTTTTCGAGGAAAGGGCCGTATGCTAGCACTCTCTCATTCTCGACAAGCTCGATGGTCTCGACTACTCTGTCTACTGTGACCAGTAGTTGGGGTACTGGAACTCCTAGCACAATAAGCCCCAGCTCGGGAAAACCTACAGACAATGCCTCTGGTTCATGGACAGCATGGACCGATGTCTCGTCCAGTTCGACGGTCACATCCAACGTACCACTCGATGCTACATCTCACGCACCGTCTGCGTCGTGGTCAGTTTGGCCTGCAGGCTCTTCTGCCTCCCTCAGTCAGCCAGTGGATGCCCGTTCGTCTGCTTCGGCCTCATCATGGTCCACCTGGACTGATAGCGCCCCTGTCTCAGCTTCTGCGACCACTTCAGTCAGTACATCAGCTGCATCGTCAAGCTGGGCAGCATGGGATTCCAGCGCAGTCGCCGCACCAGCGGCTGCCACGGGTATTGCCAGTTACAACAGTACTGGAAGCAATGGCATCGCTACGTACTATGGTGCTGCCTCTTCCATCAAGGCTGGCGGTACCATCGTTGTCAGTGTTTGTGCAGGTATTTTGTCGTTCTTAATGTGAAGAGGTTTTCACACCAATTGACGTGTAGTCACTAAGTACACCATAAATAGTAATGAAAGGTGTGTATTTGTTTCTTCATTCCCCATCCTTCGCGCTGCGTAGAGTCATTCTTTCGATTGCATCCTTACCATTGCCTCAACTTCGATATTGAAGTTTGAGCCCGTAGCCCATAACGACGTCCGCGTTTAGTACGTTGGAAAGCATTGGACGCACAGCAAACAGTACGGAGGTACCACGGTGATTTTCGACCTTCGAATGGCCAAGATGGCGGAGGACAATTCCGTAATACCCCTGCCGATGACACTAACGTCATGCAATGGGAGTTGAGCTGCGAGCCATGAATTGCCAGCCCCAAAGTGACATCAAATGCAAGTCGTCGGCAACCTTTGCTTACGAGTCAGCCACGATATGTAGCCTGCTAATAAGAATGTGAGAGTCAGGTTCCTTAGAGAAGGTATTCTCAAAATATTGAAAGACAACTTGTCATCAAGAAAGACACCCTGATCAAGCAATCCATTCCGCAAGATGCCGCCTCCAGCAGTCAACCCAGCGAGACCGAAGATCCAGTTCTCGCTCATAGAATGCATTGCTATCGGTTTTGGTGCCGGCGCTGTCGGTGTCGCCGTGTAAGCCTGAAAGCAAAATCACATACTACAACGCCTTACTGATCTCCCTCTCTAGCATGACACTTGGCGAAAAAGTTGAACAAGTATTCACGAAACGACCAAACTCTTACGTTCCTGGTAAAACGCTAGCTGCCCTCCTAGGCGCTGCTGGTCTCACTTCGTCTTCGGAACGCCTGTTCGCCAGCAACCCAGACAGGATCAATCACATAATGCACTGGGGGCAAGGAATGGCTGCAGCAGGACTTCGTGGACTCATGGCATACAATGGACTGGTTGGGCCTTTCGGCAGCTTTATGTTCATGTGCGTAAGATTGATGATTGATCAGACGTTAGAGAATTGGACTGGTGTTGGAGCTTTACCGTGGACTTGGCCTGTGAATGAGCAGATCATAGATTTGCTGCATAAGGGTGTCTTTGCGGCTGTCACAGGTTATGTGGCTGATCGCCTCATTCTGGGAACTGCCTTGAATGCTTGAGATATCTCGCAAAGCAAGGGCTGGCTGTGTGTACCTCAGGTGATGAGCCTCGATCGAATTGTGAATGAGTATCACTCTGTGACTCTGACCGCTTATTGGCTTCTGTTTACGAAGTTAGCAATTGTGCTAAAGGTGTCTACTTGGCTAATAGCAAGTACAACGGACCAAAGCAGAGATCACACTGCTGTTCACGGCCACAGAAGCTCGTCAAGTCTGAGCAAACATTGTTACTTTTCCACAGACACTACATTGATGTGTTTAGTCGTTTGGACTATTGCTTTAAACAGATTATGGCGTGGCCGGGATAGATAGTTCGACTTTTTGGTCGGTCATCGCGTATGTCAACTTCAATGTAGACAGGTGGTACGCCCGAGCTATGTGAAGAATTATTAGACACGAGTATTTGACGAAATTATGCTGATAGATAGAGACAGCAGATATCTACTGTTCAGCAATGAAAATTGAGAGCTCTGTACGTGACGCGACGTAACTACTGGAGTAGTTCTTTTAATATCCTTCGCAAAACGTCATAGCACGGAAATAAGAGAAGACTTCAGATATGTGCCATGGTCAAACACCACAATCCTTATGTTAGTCTGAGCATTATGTGCAGACATCAGTCCGAACCATTGGGGTACACGATCCGTTGATCTGTAATGCAGTTCGTTCCGAGATTGACCAGACCTCAGGCACTTTAACTCTATCACATCTCGAATCTCCTTCTCCTGCCCATACCAAACCCGTCCGTCTTCCAGTTGCTCGCGAGTGCCTCTTGATCGCCCAGCTTGAAAGGCGGATTGTCGTGATAGGATTCTCGTTTACGATTTATCAACTTCTCGTACTCGGAGCAAGATTCTAGCCATCCGGCAAACTGCTGCATCAAAAGCTGTAGTGGATGCACATGAGCTCTGAAGTGCTGGATATCCTGATCCTGTGCTCTTCAAACCACATATGGAATGGCGCCTGGTTTGGTATCATCATTTAGTCCATCACATCTTCGAGGGAAGCCGATTTCGGGGTAACCTGATTGATCATCATCGCAGTCGCTAGTGTTGGCATCTTCGGGATCGACTATCTGCTTGAGTATCTCTTCATGAATCTGAACAGCTTTCTCGAAAGAGACACGTGCCGTTTCTTCGAGGTGTTTCCTGTTTTTATTGCCGTCTTGACGACTTTCCTTGGATTAGTCCATGGCTATGCATGTACATATGCTTGCCAGCATTCGCGGTATCTCACAGTACAGTGATCATGTGGGCTCGTACGCGACCAACATTATGAACGATGTTCTCGCAAATTCGAATTACATCCTTGGCGCTATGCTGGGTGGATTCGGCTTCGACAAGACGTTTGCCCAGTTGAAGCATTGTGTCAGTAGACCAGATTGACTGGGCGTCGCGAGGTCACAATTAAATATGGCCATACGAATGAAGAAAGATCACCTCAAGAAGAAGAAGAAGATGCTCGTAGAACACTTTCAACGACGAGAGAATGTACGGCAACCAGAGCATGCTCAATACCACCAAACAGGCCACAGCAAGTCGAGCAATTCGGCCGCGAGCAACCTTCAAGCAACCTTACGTTCCAATGTCCCCTGACTGAAGGTCTGCAGAGGCTGTATGATAGAGAGCCAGAACTGTCCGGGTCTATGCTTTTCATGACTGCGCAAGTAGCGACGCGGAGGACATGGAACTCGCGGAGCCCACCCGACTTGGACTGAAGAAACAGAAACAAATTGAAAGCGTCAGGGAGGAGCAACGGCACAGTGTCTTCGCAAGCAATGAACAGGCATTGGAGAAAGTCGAGGTGGATATTAGGTACAAGCCGAGCTTGCAGTCATCGTGAGTGTCTACTAAGATGCTCTCACATCCTGAAGCGCGCTGACCACGACTATTCGATGAACTGGTATGTTACCAAGACTTGGGTCAAGGACGTACGAATAGTTTTGACAGGATGACGAGAAATGTCGGAATTGGTGTCGAAGTTGTCTCGTCGTGCAAAGAACATTTACAACGACTCAGCGCATTCGAAAACGAGACAGGAGGCTTTGCGATAGGAATACACACGAAATATTGCAGAAGGAGGTATCGAAGAGTTTTTGTCGCATTAGTGAGAAGAGACTTGAGAGATGTACATAAGTCGTGTCAACAACTGGTTACTACTCTCGATCGTGTTTAGCTGGGACTTTGGACCGGTCGCTGTGGTCAATCGGCTGGACAAACGGTGATCGACGTGACTACTGCCGTATCACAAACAGTATCACATACACTTTGTCTGCAGGTGGCGATGCGCTGATCTGTGCAATTTTGAAGTGCATGCAAGATTTGCAGCCAAAAAGGTCCTCGAGAGAAAGTCGAAGATGGTGAGGCTAACGTCTTAGGTGAAACTCTCATATGCTAGCACTTCGTCGGCATCATTCATGTTCAGACATGCAATTGAGTACGCGAATACTTCGAGACCCTGTCCTCTGCCCAAGACGAGAGTCATCCCCCCAAAAGCCCCGAAGAATCGTCTGGTGAGTTAATACCATCTCTAGCCCATACCTACGTGTCCTTCCCAATCAACACATAGGTGGGGAACTATCTCGTTCTCAATCGTGGCAGTGCCAGGCTTGGCCGCGATACAAGACGTGCCATCGGCAACGCATTGCTCGTACTGAGCCAGTGCGCTCGCGCAAACAACAAAGGATGAGCTCATGATGTGAAGTGAGACTCATCAATTTCGAAGAGTCACTACAGTGGGTATAGTACGCACGCAATGAAGAGGGCCTGGACGCTGGTATCCGATGCAAATCTTGTTGGCAAGATGGTTGCCGTTGTCCGAGCGAACGTTGCGGGCGCGTGCTATCGCTGTAGACAGGAGAGCTGCTAGCAAAGTGAGGATAGAGCAATGCATCACGGAATTCGTGTTAGTTGGAAATGCATTGCCGGTATTGCTTGATCTGATGTTAATGCTGCTGCTGACATATGGTGGCCACAACGTTTGCAAGGACAACGAGGAATCGTGTTCGCCCACGTTGAGGACGCTTAAAGGTGTGGATGGATGGCAGCTTGGTGATTCTTCGTCAATCTGAATGCATAGCTCGATTGGGAACGGACGAGGCCAGTCGAAGAAGGACTGTCGTGTGAACGCTCCTGATACAATGATTCGGTCTCAACGAAGTCTTTGAGTCACAGATAGGTCATGCTCTTGGGCACTTCCTCCAAAATAGTTATCTGCACTGATCAAAGCATGCCGATGTCAATTAAGTCGAGCGATTGTCGATACATTGTCGACAACGCGAAGAGCGGCAGGCTCTGGAAGAATCGAAATGTAGTGCAAATAGTTCAACGGATCCATGCACACCAGTTATAGCTCTCACTTTGTAACAGCGCAGTATGGTGCTGTAGACGTGCTCCATACTGATACCTGTTCTGTCATTGGCAGACTGTTTGGGGTGTGACGCAGGATAACCTCGAACTGTAACGTAGGTACCTTTATATGCATTCAAGGCTCTTCAATTAAATTATCCTCTACATTACCTTCCAAGCCACGTCCTGGAACCTAAAACCACACCAACGACTCTCCTTGTTTTTCCAGCATGTTCTCCGTCAGACCAGATGAGAAATGTGTGAAGCGGAGAATGGTCGGTCGCGCCAGGAACATGACTAGGCGCGAACAGCTTGTGCTTATTAAATCATTGCTAGTATCCCATATGATTGGAGCACATTACGAGGCAATCTGCCACTGTAGAAAGACCGTCTGTGCCAATCTTCCTCTACCTTCGTTTGGTATTGACGCAGCTGGTTTGTACACCGCCTGCCTCGTGTCCCATGAGGCTACAACAGCTCCCTGCAAAAGACTGCAAGCATTCGGCTTCAGTCAACATGCAGAGATGTACGAGGAAACACAACTTGACAATTGCTAGCCGCTTGGACGATGTCCGGGCCTTGAGACGACTTGCAGTAGTGGCTGCCAAATGGCGTATAATTTCTAGTGTCTTCCAAAGGGCTGTGCGCCACGTGTATGGAGACAAGCTAGAGGAAGTAGCTGGAAGCTACACGCATGTCCTCGCTGCATATCTTGGTGCGTTCTTCCTTTTGCGCAATTCTTTGTCAACTACCTAACGATTCATGTCGAGCAAAGTGCAGGCGACGAATCAAAAAACATTGTCCCTTCTGTTATCTCCGGGGTCGGACTCAGGAAGGCGTACCGTAAGCACTGTACCAGTTGTCTGTGCATACGGTACATGGACCCTCACCGATATTGGCTCATTCTCTTCTCAGCGCCTGCGGTTCGAATGGGTAGTCCCTCGAGGATGTCACCAACCACAATACTGTGGGTCGGTTGTGGTGGTTTTGGGGGTCTCGTCCTCTCTTTCTCGAAGATGGCAATGTCATCCGTGTTGATCGCTTGCTTTTCCCCTCTTTCCAATGCTAATTCCTGCTGGTTAGCTGTCTTTCCCTTTGCCTCAGCCTCATTTTTGTCAGCCGCCAGGTCAACATGGGGCAGGCCGTCGGTCAAAAGCTGGACCTGACCAGCCCGCTCGTGTCGTAGCCAAGCAGGCTCTGTACTGAGCTGCATTCGAGCATACGCATTTCTCTTCTTGCACTCCGTCGAGCACCACTTTCCATCGATCTGCTTATCTATGATCTTCCCAGCTGCGCTATCCCAGACCTTTTTCAATTTTGCTGCTTGGTTCTGGTTCCTGCATAAAGCATAACCACATCGGTTGTCGATGTTTCGTTCGGACACAACTTCGTCTAGGTCTTGAGGTCGAAATAGTAACAAGGCTTCTCGGAAGGTGTTTGCATCTGCGACTGTAGGGTGAGCGGCGTCAGTAGATGTGTCAGTAGGGAGATCAAATGCGACAATGATAGTATCGAGAACCCTGGCCTGGAGATCTTTCTTCTCTTGTATGCTCAGAGCCTGTTGTACAGCGGCTGCACGAACTCGGGCAACCTTGGCTTGAGCTTCAGCAGCTTTTGCATCACTGTCGCCTGTCTTTTTTGACTGAGTGCGTGTACTGGCATTGACAGACATGTTTGTCAAGATGGCATGGCATGGCATGAAATCTTACAAAGACTATTGCAGAAGTACAGATAATTCAGCAGTGGCAGTTGCGACGCAGAAATGTAAAGAGCTAGTAGCACGCTAAACGCCACTTAACACATCTGATGAAAGCTTAGTCTGACACCGCTGTGGGAGCCACAACTTTAGTGGGCGGCGGGGTGCAATCTCTCATCCACATGTAGCTGTCAGGTCTTTCGTAAAACACCACCATGCTCTCAAATGATACAGCATAGACTTGTTACGGTGCGGACATAGGTTTTTCTACCGTGATAGATTATTTCGTTCGAGCTCCAGGTCTTGCCTCTGTTTTGTTCACGTGCGACCCTCTGCAGCTTAGGCGGCCAGAAGCATAAGCTGCGTCATCCTCGAAGCACAATCAAGACAAGTGCAACCACGACCACGACCACGACCGCTTCCTGCATCATTCCTGCCTCTTGTGAATCCACAAACCAGCGACTGTCAACACCAAACTTTTCCAATTGCTGGCGCAATGACGGTCCCCTTTAAAGTAAAAGCGGTGTACGAATACAAATCGGAAGAGCCGGACGACCTCAATTTCGAGAATGGTCAGATTATCACAGTAACGGAGGACGATGATCCAGATTGGTATACTGGAGACTACACATCCTCAGCGGGTCAAAAGTTGGAAGGTATATTTCCCAGAAATTTCGTAGAGAAATACGAACCCGCGATACCTACAAGACCTGCTCGAGTCTCCAGGAGAGCTCCTCAACCTGAACCAGCCACGGAGCCTGAACCTTCACGGATAGAGACGAAGTCATATTCGCCTATTGCAGCCCTTCCTGCAGCATATGAGCCATCGAGAGAGGCTGAGATCGAGCCTCCTAAGCAGTTCTCCGAGCCTACACCGGCGTCCAAAGTCGAGCCACAACCTCCAGCTGTAGAGGAGCCAAAACCAATGACGTCAAAGAAGGCTCCTCCTCCAGTCGTCGAGAAGCCGTCCTCTTTCAAGGATCGTATAGCTGCGTTCAACAAGCCAGCTGCTGCGCCTGTGGCCCCCTTCAAACCCCCAGCAACTGGTCAATCCTTTATCAAGAAGCCGTTTGTTGCTCCACCACCAAGTCGAAATGCGTTCGTTCCTCCACCACGAGATCTTCCACCACCAACAGTTTACAGGAGGGAGGAGGAGCCCGAAATGGAAGAGCAAGAACAAGAACATGTGCCTCCTCCAGTCGTGGTATCTGAGAGGACCACGACAGAAGAGGAAGATCAACCCAAGACCGAAACCTTAAAAGAGCGGATCGCAAGATTGCAGGCGCAGCAGCTTGAAAATGCACAGCGACAAGCTGAATCCACCAAGAAAAAGGAGAAACCTAAGAGACCTGTCAAGTCTCGAACTGAGTCATCTGATGCCGTTCCTGAGGTAGAAGAGGAAGGTGCTGCGCTTGAACAAACTTCTACGGAAAGACCACGACATGAAGAGGAACGTCGACAATCCTTGGAAGAGCAGACTGTGAACACTCCTCCACTGCCCTCCCGAGAACTAGTTAGCGATACTAATGATGCCGACGATTCGGGTGCTGCAGATACCGAGGACCCTCAAGATTTATCGACTGAGGAAGAGAGGCCAAGGCCAAAGTCAATCAAATCTCCGCCCACAGCTGTGAACGACACTCCGCCCGAGCAGGAAGTGGGCGAGGAAGATGCAGAAGAGGACGAGGATCCTGAGATCCGAAGAAGACGCGAGCTAAGAGAACGAATGGCCAAGATGAGCGGTGGAATGGGCATGATGGGAATGTTTGGGGGTGGGGCTGGCGCAGCTTCTGTCCCAAAGAGAGCAAAATCCACAAGGGAGGATCGACATCCAGAATCAGAACAAGTGGAAAATATACACAGAGCGCCTCCTATACCCATCATGGCTCTTCCCGGAATGGCGCAGAACAAATCAATACCGAAACCTGCTCCACCAATAGACTCTGATGAGGAAGTCGACCCTGCTATACCTACCCCGCAGGCTCATCAAGAAGCAGCTCAACCAGAGGACTATGTCTCACACAGACCTTCCAGACGATCAACCGAGCGGTCTCAGCCATTGTCGCCGCGTGACAGAGCGCCTCCACCCCTACCTGAAGCTCGTCCGGAGCCCTTGCAATCCCCTGGAGAGCGTCCTGTACCACCTCCGCCTCCACCTACTGCGAGAGCCGAAGTCCCTCCACTACTTGAGCCCGAAGATGATGATGGATCAATTTATGCAAAGCCCTTACCAACTGCCATTTCTCGTGCTGTACCTCCACCACCTCTCATCCAATCACAAGCTCCATCAGCCCAAGAACGTGCAGTACCACCTATCCCAACGTCTCCTATTTCGCCACAATCGAGGGCTCCTCCTCCACCTCCGCCAGGTCAGCAACCTCCCAGAAGATCCACCAACCAGTCCAGCATCGTATCGCCTCTCAGAGATGATAGTGAGGATGAAGTAACCGAGTACGACGGTGACTATGACACAGATATCGCTTCTAGCGCAAAACACAAAGATGCTCGTAAGTCGCATCACAGAGAGGCTAGTCTTGAAGAAAGCACATTGAGCGATGACACAGAAGACAGGACAAGCACTATACGTGCGGCTCCTCCACCAATTCCAAACATAGCGTCTCGAGATGCGGCTCCGCAGAGGTCAAGAGATTCGTTCGACGCACCTCGAGCCGCTCCACCGCCGTTACCGCCAACGACGGTTAGACCCAGGGAGTCTCTAGATGTGCCGAGAGCCGCACCTCCTCCAGTTCCACCGCCACAAGTCGCACCAAGAGAGTCGGTTGAGTTGCCACGAGCTGCTCCTCCACCAGTCCCGCAATCGCCAGTGGTCAACGACGATTACGATCCATATCGGTATTCACAGCAGTCCCTTGGCCCAGTGGTAGCCGATCTGAGAAAGGCCACAGATGAGTACAACGACGATCAAGAAGAAGCCCCCGAAGTGCCTCATCATGCACCTCCTCTGATGGAGCGAGCAGCTCCGCCTCTGCCACCACACCAAGCTCACATGCATCAGGAGCCTGAATCAACATCTATGTCTGGTGCACTTGCCGCTCCCCCGAGCAGATCAATCGAGCTTGGCCGCAGTAACAGCCGCAGATCAGCCGATGTGTCGAGACCAAGCATGGATCAAGGTTTCATCGCTGCAGATATAGATCTTGCGCAATCCTCAATGTGGTGGATAAGAGATAATACACCGCCACCGTCTTTGCTGAATCGATCGGACGTTCTTTGGGAGGTCGAGTCATCCACAACTCAAAAACGTGGGGGTCGTTCTTCTGTGTCCCGTGATATCTACATTCTCTACCAAGACTACTCTCAGTCCACTGTCAACGCAACTTACGACTCTCATGAGCCGACACATGTCTCGTTTGAGCAAAGTCACTCTCGTCCACCCATGCCACCGCGCAAAGACCAACTTGAATCCGCCTCCGAAAGCTTTGGCGTGCAAATAGCCAAGTCAGCTGAGAAAGCTCTAGGTAGTACCATTGGCGAAGGTACAGCACAAGAGTTTGTTCTCAGCCTCATTCGTCCTCTTCAAACAGCACTACTACCCATTGGTCTTCGTTCTTATGGTGCGCTCGTTTATGCAAATCTGGCCAACGCTAGCACTCAACAGCATGATGAAATCCGACCTGGTGATATTATCACCTTTCGTGGCGCAAAATTCGCTGGCCACAAAGGCGGCTTACACCAGAAGTATGCGCAGGATATCGGTGCTCACGTCGCTGTTGTGATTGACTGGGATGGTACTAAGAAGAAGATCAGGGCATGGGAGCAAGGCGTGCAAGAAAAAGGCAAGAAGAGTAAAGTTCGCGAAGAGAGCTATCGTGTCGGAGATCTGAAGAGTGGTGAGGTACGTGTGTGGAGGGTCATGCCGCGAAGTTGGGTGAATTGGGGCAGCGGGTGAAGCGAAATGGCTTGACCAGGTTTGTGTGAGAGTATTGCATAGGTAAAACGCCATCATGCTTGCATTTGGATGTGCATGAGTGGAATTTACCAATATAGCACCAGAAGCTCAAATATCACGCCGTGAAAACACCTGCTTGACTTCAATCACATTGATGTTTGAACGTTGTCTATACAGATTCGAGATCACAGATCCACTCGTAGCCGTCCCGAGCATGACCACAGGTCCTGAACCACGACTGCGAAAGAGAGGAAAAACTACGGCGAAACGAACTATAGTACCTGGCATTCGACACATCAAATCAAATCAAATTGCTAAATTCATGGGGAGTTCAGTCTATCAGTCGAGGAGCCTATTTACCTTTCCCTCATCATGTTAACAAGCCCGCATGCTGCATAATATATCTCTGCGCTTTTCGATACGCTCTATCCAAGCGACTAACACACTTTTATTGTTTGGCAGGTTGTCGTACGGAACTCAAACACTTGAAGAGATTCTGACTCATACTCCGGTGCTAGGAAGAGGCTTTTACAGCAATCTGCGCAGCACGATTTTGCAATGTAGTTCGCAGCTGCTTGTGGCTGGTTGTTGCATGTCGGTGTTGTTATCGTTCATGGTGTTGTCATGCCTACAAAGTCGGACATTTGTCAGGATCGACCTGTGTCAAGGAGGCATTGGCTACGTAACCTCACATAACAGCGACTTTACTTTCATCAATAGCAAAGAGAAAAAAACAACACAACCCATAACAACAAACCTGATTGTTCGTTTTCTGGTGTTGACTAGCTAGATATAAAGTCCATTTACGCAATTCGTGCTGAGATCTGATCGTGAAGATCTCTCTAGACCTCCTCACCTTGTGTCTCTGTGCCCTGCCTTGGCGAAGGAAGACTCTCAGCCCCGCCTGCGAAGGCGTGAGCGAACATTTCTAAGACGATCCCGTAGGCCTGATGTTATGCGGCCGGAGATAGTCGCCCTACCTGTGTTAGTGAATTGTATCGATGTGAAGCTGCCACTGCGCCTGGGGTCCACGACAGAGGGAACATTGCTGTTGCTAACAGGTATCGATGGACTTCCTGGTCTGCCTTCACCGTACATACTATTAAGCGACGTTGCAATCTCGTGTCTGCTGCTGAAGTTGCTTGATCGTGAACTATTCGCGCCCATGCGCATATTGCGCAGTGATAGTGATGACCAGCTTCCTCGTGGACTAGACGATCCCTGTTCCGAATATGGAATTGAGCCTGAGCTACGGGTCCCAGAATGACTGCTGTCACGAACAATACTGGTGGACGAGCATCCCGAGCGTCTGAACCAAATGGAACCGCCAGGCAATCCGTAAGGTGAGTTAACGAGAGTGCTTGCAGTAGAAAACGTTGCACTAATTCGTACTGCAGGAGCATTGTTGTGAGTTCGTGCACTCTGGCTGGGAGCCATCCCAGACGTCATGCTCAAAGGACGTGAAGAATTGGAGGAATTAATGGTGTCAATGGTCTCGAGTTCTGTGGAGTCAGGGTTGTATGCTCCCATCTCCATGGCGGACCTCATGAGGCGAGCCCAAATTCGATCGTCACTGTTTGAATCTGCTACTACGTGTCGAGGACACTGCCGACGAACTGCCCTGCTACCGAGCGCATCTCTTGGTGGAACGTGACGGCTTGCGTCAAAAGACGATGTTGGGATCTCGCCATCCGACTGATAGTCGCAACTGTCGGTAATCATGCTACGTTCAGGCATCTGGCTTTGTATGTAGACACGACGTTCGAGTGTCTTGATGTGGTCTTGATATTGGTATAGTAAGCTGGATTCTTATAATGTCCTCGGTGCTTGATAATTTGTTCCTTCTGCTGCTTCCGATCTGTTTTATCGATTGTCACCTGAAGGCTAGCCGAGGGCGTATGTTTAAATATCTAGTTTTCTGTATTACTGCGGCTTTGTTGGAGAATAATGGGCACCGAAGCACAAGGATATGTAGATAGTGTCCATTGTGAAAAGATGACTCGACAGCACCTACTGGCCCGGCATTAAAGGACAAAGCGCCATTGTGAAACAATATTCATTGGCAGTATGTATTGCGAAACAGCAACGGGTAGCGTCGATGGTAATAGCCAGGACCCGTTCTTGGTTCTCGTAATTTGTTCAAGTCAGGAGGTGGACTGTGAAGACACTGACGTATATTGCCGTAGCAAATATAGAAGTCTTCGTTCATACTCCCACAACAGGTTTGACTGTAGACTCTGAGAACGCTCCTTGACTCTTCGCGTGAAGATCCTCCACAGGTGCATCCACATGGTAGTTCATAGTCTTTTTCAAATCACCTAGGAAAAGGCAAAGCACGCAGGCGACTATCCCGAATGGGGCAGCAATGATGTAAATAACCCTCAGTGAATCTGCAAAGGCCTGCTTCGTTGCCTCGAGAGCTGCTATAGCAACGGACGGCGAGAACCCTGGGACTTGTGTCAAAGCTCGTTGATCGTTGGCCATGAAAGCACTAAGAAAAGCATCAAGTGATGCGGCTGGAAGGCCAGCACTTTGCGCCGCAGCAGCGATATAAGCTGGTAGCTTGTCCTGAATACGCTGTGAGAAAGCTGCAGCGTATATTGCAGTAAATATTGTGGCCGCAACAGCTCGAGATGAGGTCGTTACTGCTGTAGCTGTTGCAATTAAATGGTGAGGAGTCGACAGTTGTACTCCTGTGATAATCAAGATTAGAGGTGCACCAAATCCAGCCCCAGCAAGAGCTGCGAAAGCGAGTGAACTGAAATTGTCACTTGGCTCAATGGTGGCTATTCCGACCATTCCGGCAGTAAAAAGTAAAAATCCGGCAAAGAGAGGCGATCTGATGGTTCGAAAGCGTGTGCTCCAGTAGCCCCATAGGACTGTAGTAACTAAGCAACCTACCCAAAAAGGTTGTGAACGAGCTGTTAGCAGGAACGGATCAGTCTCAAAGAGATTTGAACTCCTGTTCATAATTAGTTGTGCCTTGCTGGCTGTAGAGTAGGCTACTCACATGACAGGATAGAAAACAATGTAAGAGAACAGTAACACGCCTTCGATGAAGATGAGAAAAATGCAAAGAGCGAAAGTGCGACCAGCAGATTTGCCACCACGGAAGAGTTCGTGGTTCAGAATGCCAGACTTGGTCACCTTCCACTCATAGGTCCCGAAGCCGACAAGGATGACTAGACCAGCGACGAGCGTGCCCAGAACACGACTGTTCGTCCAGGTATAAAGGCCACCTCCGAGATTGAGGCCAGTCAAAAAGAGGGCAAGCCCAGTAGTCAAGAGACCGAAGCCAGGAAGATCGAGCTGTCCCAACTTCTGATAGAAGGTCAAGTGATCAAGTCGTGTATGTCTTTTAGGTGGCTTGTATCCGGTGAAAATGCCGATAGCGGTCAGTCCCCAAGCAGCCATCTGAATCCACTGAGAACGGATTAATGTTGCGGCATGTGCATCAAGCAACCCAACTCACGTAAAACTTGCGCCATCCGTTCTCAATGTCCCCTCTTGTCAAGGCTCCGATCATTAAAGGGCCCGAGATAGCTCCTAAAGCCGCGGCAATGTTGATGCCAGCTTGAGCCACTAAGCATCATGTTTTCAGTACTTGAGATCAGCGCCATGATTTGTCACTTACTTGGCCTCCATTTCCTAGGCAAGATCTCGCTCGGAACACAGTATGCGAGTGGTACTGACGCGAAACCAAATCCAATCAAAACCTGAGAAGCAATGAGCCTGTATATGTCTTTCGATCCAGGTGCGATAGCTGCCCCAACGAATGAGACAAGTGAGCTCCCAACCAAGATGGTCTTCCTGGCTTGGAAAGTATCGGAGGCCGACGCGATCAAAGGAGACACAACTGCTTGCACGAGTGATAAGGAGTTAGGCACCCAAGTCTCCGCTTGGGTACCATTGAGGCTCTTGCCGATGTACGAGAGCTGCAAACAATTAGTGAGTGGACAGTATCGAGTTCAGTTCTACCCACCACTGCTGGAGGGCCTTGAAGGGCGATGACTTGAACATAATTCAACAGAAACATCGCGGCCAACGCTATCCACGTCCGCATGTGAATTTCAGGCTCCTCATCGCCGTCGTAGACAAGGTTGCCATCCTGAGCCGCTGCATCCTCTAAGTGCTTGACTTCTACTGGGCTATTCTCTGATGAGTTGATCTCGTTCTTGTGTACAGACACGTCACTCTGTGCGCCCATACTTTCGATTTGGTCGAGAGAGCACTGGTAAAATACAGGCAAGCACAAATATTTGCTCGTATATTCGTTGAGAAACGATCTTGGAATGATGATAAGGGAACCGAAGGACTTAACCCTGGGTTTATTTGACTCTACTCGTGAATTGCGGGGAAGAAGCTAGATCGAAACTAACGAACCTCAGTCGTGGTGGGCCTCGAATTGCACCAACCGATATTGCAGAAACTGGAGCCTGACACATGGCTGACTGTGGAAGAGTTTACGCACATAGCCTACAAATTGCAACGAGATTGGCTGGAAGTTTTTGCTGTCCACCCCGTGGCTGAATCTTAGGACGCCAGTCCCACAGATCTAATCAGGCACCCTGCGGAGAAAGCATGTTCCTAAATTGGTATGGTCTCGCCTCCTCCTGCTCGTAGACTATCTGGGAAAGAGTTTGATCGAAGTGATTCTCTACAAAGAAATTCACAAGATGGCTTCAGACGAGATCTATACTGGTGCGAGGAATATCATGCGATAAGCTCAACTCAGCATGAAGGGAGGTCGATAGGCCTGCAAGTTTGTTTCCCTTCATACAGTGTATGCGCAACGCAGAATCATATGAAAATGACCCAGATGACGCCTCTGCGCGCTTCAAACTTGATGGCAGTAGCCTGAGATCTCGATGAAGAAGAAAAGAAGGAAAGAACCACCTCAAGACCTCGGTTATCTGTTGCATCGACTCATGTGAAACAGCTGTCGAGAAATAGGGTAATGTCCCACATGGTGCTGCATGTGTGCTGAAAGATGCCCCGCAACATCTCGTGGGACTATGAATTTGTGGAGAGACACGGCAAGCTTCGAGGGATATTGTATTTCCAGCATTTATCAACAGAAAGCGTGTTTTTCCAACGTACTACACTCCCACACATATGTGCACTTCGGACGACTGCAATGACCCCTGAGGTTGCGCATCTACCTACGATCTTATCTGAACCGAATATAGTTCTGACAGATAACACTATTGAGCATTGGATGGCACGACACAACGAGTCTCATCTTTGAAAGTTGAGAACTAGCGTTGTCCATTTCCTTCATTCACTCCCTGTAATATGACAGAGCAGACAGACGTCGTCATTGTTGGCGGAGGTCCAACCGGAGCACTACTCTCTGCTTTACTGGGGAAAGCAGGTGTTCCCAATATAGTTTTGGAAAAAGAAGCTGATATCACTACTGATCCACGTGGTATCGCGCTTGACGAAGATGGCATTCGCGCTTTGCAAGCGATTGGTGCATATGGAAAAGTCTTCACTGAAATCGGATCCAGTATGTCGTTCCCAGATGGTGGACACAGCTAATATTTTCAGCCATGACGAGATTCAACTTCTTGAGCGGAGTGCATAAAGACTTGTCTAAACGACCTCTGCTTTCTATGGATTACAGTACGAGTGAAGGCGGCACAGGGCACGTTGGTTTCATATGTCATAAACAACCAGCACTCGAAAGAGCCATTCGCGACTCGATGTCTGATAACTCATACTCCGAGATGAGATCCAGGTGCCTAGTAACCGGAATCAGCGAGGACAGTGAGTGTGTCACCGTGCATTACATCAATGCTCAAGGCCAAGCAACATCGATTCAAAGCAGATTCCTTGTTGGTGCAGATGGCAAGACTGGCTATGTGCGAAAGAAATATCTCGAACCGCAGGGTATCACCATGAACAAGTGTGAATGGTGCGTGTAAGCTGACATCGATCGTCTCCTACTTACGACCATTAGCACGAATTATGAGGAAACGTGGGTTGCATTGAATTGGAAGGTCACGACTCCTACCCCTAAAACCCACCCAGACTTCCCGCTTTGGCAACTAGGCTATACACCTACAGACGTCTATGACCTCTTCTTCCCCAAGGAGTTTAATTTTCTCTGCAATCCTGAACGACCAGCCGTATGTGGAAGATTTGGTTTGCAGACTGATCAATTGTGGAGGTTTGAATTTGTTGTACACAAGGGCGAAGATGAGGTCAAGATGGCGACGTTGGAGGAAACTCAGAAAATCATTTTTCCGTACCTGACGCATTCAGGTACCCGTTATGGAATGCGTCACGACGTGCATTACCCAGAAGACTGTATCGAAGTCTTGAGATCAAGAGCATTTTCCTTTCAAGCACGCAGTTGTAATAGATGGGCCCAGGGCAGAGTAATTCTCGTTGGAGACGCTGCACATGTGTTCCCACCTTTCGGCGGACAGGGTATCTCATCGGGTTTCCGAGATGCTTTGGGCCTTGCCTGGAGGTTGGCTATGCTTCGACAAGTGCCTCAAGGTAATCATACTGACGTGATCAAAGCGTGGTACACGGAGAGAAAGCAACAGCTGGACCGATCACTAGCTGCCACAATTCAAAATGGTGAATATGTCACGCAAAGCAATCCATTCACGATTTTCGTTCGAGACTGGTATTTGTGGCTCTATCAGCTTGTTCCGAGATGGCGGAGGGAAATAGAGAAGGGTGCTCGCGCGCAAGGTATGGTTCGGTACAATCATGAGGCAGGCATGCCTTTCTTGCCCGGCAGTTGCGGCGGAACTTTGTTGCCACAGGTCTATGCCTGGGATTTCCAAGCCGGTCTTGTCAGATTCAGCGACGACCTCATCTTCGCGCCGGGAAAAGACGGTCTTCTACAAGTACTTATACTACCAGCATCAGAGAAGGAGGCAGAAGAGCTTACACTGGCAATAAAAGACATGCCACAGAATGAGTTTGTGAAGTCAGACGAGGCGGTAGCTCTAATTCAAGACTGCACAATGGGTTCTGCCTGTTCACGAAAGTTGATGCATTGCGGTATACACATCGCTAGGATTGCCACTGCCGAGGAATTCGCGGCTGAAATAGATCTGTGCCAAGGAAGGCCAGCACCGAAGTACTATGATCCGTATAGAATATCGAAAGAGGTCAGAAACATGAAGTTTGTGCTGGTAAGACCTGATAGATACATCTATACGGCATGTGCGACTTCACAGGAGCTAAGAAATGCTCTCAATAGCTTGGTGGATGTATTAGTGCAACGCTGAACGGGCGGTACTAGCATTACGCACAGTTCGTTATTCATTTCGGCACAGAGCCACTAAATTCAACAATCCAGGCTGAGTTACACTTGTCTGGAACAACTGGAGATGGGTGACCATACCACCATAGTGGCACTTAGCGCATATTGCCACCTCTCTCCTCTCTCAAGGTGATTCCTTCGGCAATCAAGGTACCGCAATTCGAAGGACGTTGGAAGATATGATTAAGCCAGACACAACTATATAATCCTTATCCGTATCTTTGCGTACTAGATAGCGTCGACTATAACTTATTCTGTCTTAGGTGGTTGCATAGCGGGACGTGACACTGTCTTTACCGGTTCTTGACGCTGGAACCTTATGTACGACAATCTAATCATCGTGATATGGGTCAAGTAATTAATCCTTCACTGTCGCCGTCTTACTTTTGGCCTGCAATTCGAACCCGTTCTCTGGAACCTCAGCGAGAAAGAGCCTCAGTCTGGCCTGCGGCTCTACTCGGATCTAGACCCCGAGCTCGTTGATTAAGTCCCCAAGGGCCGACATCTTATGCCTGCGGTGTTAAGCATTGAACACTGCTCGACCGTGGTCAGATTGGCGTGTTTGTCGTGTGGAGGTAATTCAGCATATGTTGGGGAAGGGGGTCAAGCATTCGCAGACAGGACCTAAAGGTTTATTGGCCCAGATGTGCCACACCGAGGACGACGGCTTGCCCCACAAGATCTGCTCCATGCGGGACTTTGTCTTGCCCCCCAAACAAAAACTTCGCCTGGTCCAAAAGCCTATCAATCTCCTTCCTAGGACATAGACATCGGCAGAAGATGTTTGAGCAATACCCCGTAGATCTGATGATTGGCAGATTGAACAAGCATGATCGTGACTGTAAGAGCATGCTTCACAAGCCGGAATTTGACCTTAAACCTGCGGAGAACTGGGTCACCCACATTGTCTTCACTGATGGTTATTACCATGGATCCTCCTGGCGGTGAACCAAGCTTGTGCAACCAAGGTTCCACCGTTTTACAACTCAAGATACAGTACTCGTGTATTCCCCTTTTGAATTCTATCGAGCTAATGTGCCAGAAAACGGAACTATCAAGTCTTCTCGGGGAAATGCGGGGCTCGCTAAAATTCCTCGACGAAACCTGGCTTCCCCGTCTTTCGTTTGAGATCAATCCTGGAGTTCTTCTGTGAGAAAGTCCCGCACGGCAGCAAAATGGCCAATGTCATCGTCGCACGGAACAAGCGACAATGTCCCACGTGCGCGCGAGCATTCTCGAAGGCCGAGCATCTTCAAAGGCATATTCGCTCGCATACTAAGGAGAAACCATTCGAATGCCATCATTGTGGCAAAAAGTATGGGAGAAAGTATGGTTCACGTCCCTACAGTTGTGATTATCCGGCTGATTTTGTAGTGATTCGCTCCTGAGGCATATCAAAGACCAACATACTATTCACATCAGTGATTGTGGAGGAGATTCTAATACTTCAGCTGTGCAGACCAGTCCGTTGTTGACAACATTGGCAAATCAGCATGGGGAAGAGCATATGGACATGATACAGGATAACTCTGGCAAGACACTCATGAGCAACTATAGCATTCCGATCGGGTCTTTTGTTGAACAAGGTGCTCACAATAACTCTGATCCAGTTCACGAACATCTGACGGCTACCTTTCCTCCCAGTTTTCTGCCGCAAGGCAGTACAGGTTTAGAGTCTGAAGATTGGCTCACTTACGAAAACTTCAGCGACTTGTTGCACAGCTGGCCGTTTGACTTAGGCGACACCAACACACGACCTCTCAACATTGCTGCTACTTACAAGAGTGCCAGGCATTTTGCGGACCTACAGGAGTCATGGTACACTCACCTTGATGATGAGTATGAGGCCCAGTCAGGCTATATGACCCCAATGCCACGTCATGGTGAGATCGATGACCACTATCGGCAGTCACTCCATCGTAGGCTTCAAATCTCTTCACTCGATCAAAATCTACCTTCAGTGGAGTTCATGAACCTATGCGTCAAGTCTTATTTTGGACGGTTTCACCATCTCTTTCCCATTGTTCATGCCCCCACCTTCCGCCCTTTAAAAACAAATGCCGTTCTTCTGCTCTCAATCTGCTCCGTAGGAAGCCTTCTTACAGGTTATCCTAGTGCTTACCAACGTGGAACCCAGCTCTTCGAGCGTCTACATAAGGCTATACTGGCTGATTGGGACAGATTGATTAGACGTGGACCTGAGGAGGCATTGGCAATGGTTCAAGCTAGCATCATTGGCCAGACTTTCGCACTCCTCTCTGGTCAAGCCAAACATCTATCAATTGTAGATGCTTTCCATGGCACGATCATTTCGTGGGCACGGCGAATGAAGATCTTTCAAACCCAACATGCACTGTTGTCCGATGACCTAGATCTAGACAAGAACTGGAAAATCTGGGTGCACAATGAGGAGAAGATACGTGTCGCCCTTGGATTGCGCATTCATGATGCCGAAATAGCAAGCATTCTCCGTCATGAGACACTATTGCCATCTGCCTCAAGAATGACCCAAGTCGCGAACGATACTCTGTTCGCTGCGCAGAGCGCTCAAGAATGGGTTGTGCTGTACAAAGAGAAGAGTAACCAATCCACATACACTCCGCAGAGACAATCAGGGCTTGTATTTCCACAGAATTTGCACCGTCGCCTTATGTCACACCAAAAGCCTTCACAATTCACTATTTACACTGTGCTAGAAGACGTTTGTTGTGAGATAGTTGAGGCACGCATCAACGAGTCGCTCACTGTGGCTAGCGTGACCGGTGTTCAGGAGTGTTTGCTTCTGTTCTTTGAGCAATACCTACGTCCGTCACAATCCGGACCATGGCGTAACGGAATCAGAATACTCTGGCATTACCTTTTCATCCTGTTGCACTCAAATATGGACCTCCTCGAAAGGAGCATAGGCAGGGATGGACCGGACCTTGACGCTACTGATCTTTCAGCTGTTCAAGACTGGGCTAAGTCTGCCTCGGCAAAACGATGTGTAGCTCATGCAATTATGATCAAGAGAAATCTGGAGGACTTCCCTCTCAGTTCTGAGCCTGCGATCCATATTCCCAGATGTGCATTCTCCAGCATCATTTGTCTCTTCTGTTACGCCAAGTATAGTGATGGTGGCGACGATAGCCCTCTAGACTTTCCCGAATTTCGATTTTTTAGTACTGCTGTTGCTTCGCTGTTGAAGGAGGCAAAGGGCAGCTCTTCATTGGAGATTGGATTAAGCCCATTGTACGGATTTGTCGATCTTTTACAGCGAATTGGGCACTGGGAAATCTCTCGCACGCTTGCATCGCTCGTCGAAGTCATGCTTCAGGCCGAAGGGATGTGATTTTCTTTGGATCTTGGCCCTGGCAGAAGTCCGACGTTATTCGAACGGAAAAAGCTTCTCTTCAGTCACAGTCTACTACATATCCTTGGCGTCGATGGCGAAACTGTAGGAATAGCCAATTTGTAACCTCCTTGACAACCATGGAAATTCCGACACACGTTCTCTCGATGCTCTTTGACTTAGATGGCACTGAATTTAGCTCCTCCTAGTAGTATGGCTCACTACATCAAGTACGACATGTAGGGCAAGTGTAACATAGTCAGTGTTCAGGACCAGCTCATGACGTCCGTGTTTCACACAACAGTGGGGAGGAAGCCTGAATCAGATTGTAGGCAGTCGTGGGCTCTGGTCCAGCATCTTTAAAATGTCACGGTTTCCCTTTTTCTACAGCAGTATTCAGCATTTGGCACCACGACAATATTTGAAAAGTCAGGTTGCTCAATATTGGAGGAACAACAACCCTAACGTGTCTGTTTTAGCCGCTGTAGAGAATGATCAGTGATGACCCGTCAAAACGCACGACAGTTCCGCAGCTGTGTGGTGATTTGGTCATCGATGCTTGTGGTACCTACATAGGCAGTGCTTGCATATGAAGTGATGGGAACTCTTGTCGGAGGACACAAAGTTTGAGCATCAGCTGGTTTGCAGAGGTTATCAGTCCTGACGAGATCTGTTGAAACTATTTCACGTCCCTACTTTGAGCACAGGACAGGTATTGTCCTTAAAACAGTGTATATGGTTGGTCGAAAAGACGATGCATCTCGCATACACTGGCAGGTGGTGCTACTCGTGACAGCTACTCTTGCATAGGCGTTTCGTGTGACTCAGAGTGCGTGGCGTCACTAAATTGAGGTTGAACGTGACCTGAAATGGCAAAATCGTGGATGAGTCGGCTTCGAGTAAAGCGATGCTGTCTAAACGTTAGCTGTATCGATTGAGACGTGTGCTGTTATGCCTGAAAGAGATGGTAGGAAGCCGCGATAGTAGATGTTGTATGAAAGTTGGGGACCACGACGGGAGGCAACATGGTTGATAGAGGAAGCAGGTGCAGTAGTGGGCTTGAAGGTAGGATATCGAGCACTAAACGCTTCCACTCGCTTGCCTGTTGACATCGAGATCGCAAATGGCTTCAGCAGTCTTTTTGGATGGCCTCGCGATCACGAAAGACATGAATGTGCCTTGAAGCGCCAAGTAGTCGTACCTGCACTCAATTCAAAAACAACTACCGCAGAATCGTGAGCAATGCATCTGAAGCCTGGCTTGGTCGTGTAAAGCACTACGATAATATGGGACCACGATCGAGCTGCAGGCGACGATGTCATTCTCGCCAATCTCGAAAGATTGTACTGATCGGACGGACGGACACATCACTGGCGCGATAGTCAATAATGCGCCTGCCAATAAATTCAACTCACTTCGCCCATACTCAGCACAATCTCTTGCAGGTATTGGCTGCGTTGAAATGTATGCGGCATGCCTCTATACATCTTAGCGGAATTGTGAGGATAGGCAGACTGAATTTGAATCGGTTCTCGTACCAACTAGCAGCGTCACACTTCGAAGTCACCGTGCGCATGTTCCGTACTCTTTCCGATCGCGGCTATGACCTTCATCGACCGTTATGTATCTCCCTGTTCCCTCCTCTTTGCTACTTGCTTCTGCGTTCCTCAGCTATGGAGGAAATTTGGTGGTGAAGCACCGAAGAAGCCAAGGCAGACAATCACAAAAGTCTGATCGTGTTTCGTTGTGCATGAGAAGGAACGGTAGGCTGCCATTCGTGTGAACTATATGTAATGAAGTTCGATATTGGAGGAAAGGTTTGGTGTCTTAGCGGAGAAATGCTTGCTTGACTGCGATTCAAGTGAAGCACCTGCGGTATTGACCAACAAGGTCAGACTTTATAGACGATCACTCGCAGACCATGGTACCTTCAGCAGGGCATGATAGCTGGTTATGCGCAAGTTTTGATTGATACTTCCGATGACCACTGCAAGTTGGGCAGGCTTGCAGTCTATATTCTGAGGACTCGACTTGCCTGTGCAATCTCGTTCATTCGAAAGGATCTCTTTCAAGTAAGGAAGCACATGCTTTAAGAGTGGTTACTCGCAGCAATTGCAGCAGGGCCTGCTATCTTTCATTGAACTGTGTTTCAGAGATATAGGTACCCAATCAGCGGATCCTCGAACACCGATGCACGTGCGGTAGTAGAGACCTTAGCATTGCAAGGACGGCTTTTAGCCGTATCTCTCGATCAGACATGTATGTAAGCGGGCAACGTTCGTATTGATCCTTGGGCTTGAATAAATTTGCTGGAGTGATTGCCCTACTTCCTGCGTGTACCACCATCGAAGACGTTGGATCCACGAGCCTTGAAAATGCTCTTGGCCTCCGAGTGGTTCGGATGACTCTGAAAATTACTTCGAAAGCGGATTGAGCCAGTAGGTCTCTCGCATATAGTACATTCATCCCGTCTCGATGTCCAGAATCCTGCAGTGAATAAGAAACTTGAATCTGATGATGCTACGGTGGAATCTTAGCCAATATACACTTTATGCCTAACCGTAACTGCGGACAACACTGGCTGCGATATTTGTGAAGCACTTTCCTTTCAAATTCTACGATTTTGGCAACCACGACATTAAGGTGTATCTAGAGATCGTTTTCCTCCCTTCACCCCAGGTTCCACGGAATTAAATGGCGCTTCAGAAGCTGTTGCGACTATATTCGTCGTATCGCCAACGCTATAAGTCATATTTCCGCTCATACTTATCGTACAGATCAATCTATGCCTGCAACTCGCCTTGGAACGTTGTTGCATGAGCACTGGAGGGAAAAACATAGTTTGATCGAGAACAGAAGTAAGACACTCTTGCCAAGTTGGGCACTTATGGTCTGAGGTTATGGCAATTCGTCTGGTTTGCGCCGAAGCCAAAAACTCCAAGTGTGGCCAGAAACATCCGACTATTGATGAGTCGCGTTGTTGTCACCTACTCTGTTGCCAGTCGACATTCATAGCTGAACTCGTGCTTTCAGATCCCTTGTCAGGTTGTACGAAGTTGTTTCTTCCATTCAGCAGATCCAGATGCGAGGTAGCCCGATATCAGATGTGTCATGACCACGCCAGATCGAACCCAATGGTCGTCTGCTAACCTGACTGCTAGTGTTCTCCTGCCTGTCGCCTCCCCTCCTGCAACTCGTTATCTATCCGACCCTCGTTAACACAAAACTGATGGACGATTAGGTCAACAACATCACAGCAATTACGGCTTAGGCAACCCTAACCTCGAATGGGAAGTGGCCACAACCATCCTTGCAATATTGAGCTTGGACACACGAACAGATCGAGCCTGCAACACAGCACATAGGGAGAACAGTTAGATGTGGTGAAAATTGCATCAACTGATCCTCTGGCGTATGACACTTGAAAATATTGTAAGTGTGAAATGCGTTTACTGCGGATACAGGTCTACCCGCGATATGGCGTGGGTGGTGTCATTTTAGCATGGATTTTCCCGAAAGCAAGACCCTGCACATGCGATGTGTAAGAAGGACTCTCGCTCTTGACACGTGTGAATTGTTTTGCGCTTCGCCTGCTGGAGATACCATTGTGGAATTTTTTCTCCCTCAATCGCGCGATGTCGCTTGGACAGATTCACTATCTTTGCGCCAAGTAAATACAAGCTTTTTGAGCTCCCAAATGCTCTTGGAATGGTCCCCAATATTGTCTAGAACGTTGAGGTTCAAGATACATGATTGGACGACCTTACATCGAAGTCGTAGGACCTGCTTTCCCGAGCTTGGCGATTGGGCTAAGATGATAGTGCCTCATCCCTTTGTTCGAAGTGACCATAGCTCTTCTCTCTGTCTCAACGTATATAGTATGCTTCGGAACGTAACGATCAAGTATCAGCATGCAAATACTTCCTGTGTCGCTGTATCGTAGATAGATCATCCACAACTTATCAGCATGATAATGGAAGAAGGTATGCTGTTCTCATCTGGTCATTACAACGTGTTCTGATTCTACATCTGTGTCAGATCAAAATATTCAGAAATCAGAGCACGTCAGTCTCAAGCAAATCAAAGACACTATCCCGCCCAAGTGTTTTGAATCGTCAGTACGGACATCCATCTCGTACTTAGCACGAGACATCATTTATCTCACAACTCTGGTTTATCTTGCCTCCAACATATACTTGCTCCCTAGCTCGTCATTACGCTTCGTGGCATGGACGCTCTACAGCTTTTTGCAAGGCTGTGTTGGTACCGGAATCTGGATTCTTGGGCATGAGTGTGGGCATGGCAGTTTTTCAAAGCATGGCAAATTCAATGATTTTGTTGGCTGGTTACTACATTCCTTCCTGCTGGTTCCATACTTCGCGTGGAAAACTACACATGCTCGTCACCACCGATATACTGGACATATGACGAAGGATGTTGTCTTTGTGCCAAAAATACTCGAAGACATCCGCACTGACGACAAGACACGACTGGAACTTTTGTTGGATCTTGCGGAGGACAGTCCTTTGGTTACACTTGCACGTTTGACACGACATCAGCTGATTGGATGGCAACTATACTTGTTCTTCAACGTGACTGCCGGCAAAGACAGCTTGCCAAATGGCAGAAAACTGGCAACAAAAGCAGATATGACTCACTTTACCATATCTAGTCGGCTCTTCCTACCATCACAGCAGTTTTACATCCTCTTGTCAGATGCTGGTATCCTCTTCACTTTGCTTGCTCTTTACTTCGTAGCAAAGCACAATGGCCTTACGACAATGATGCTCCTCTATTTTGCTCCCTACTTGTGGGTTCACCATTGGATAGGTAAGTTGACCTTTCCACATGAAACCCGTGACCATTGGCACTGACTCACTTTGTCCGACAGTTGCGATTACATATCTACATCATACTCATCCAGATGTACCACACTATACAGCTGCTACTTGGACATTCACTCAAGGAGCGCTTGGCACCATCGACCGAAGCTTCGGTTTCATCGGGCGCCATTTCTTCCACGAAATCATCGACTATCATTTGATTCATCACTTGTTCCCCAAGATACCATTCTATCATGCCGAAGAAGCCACCAAAGCTGTCATGCCCCTACTTGGCTCAACTTACGTGGATGCGAAGCAGGACTCGTTTCTGTGGTCGCTTTATACTACGTTTCGTTCTTGCCGGTTTGTAACAGCAGAGCCACAAAGCAAGGACTCGGCTGCTAGTGGGAAATTGGTCTGGGCCACATTGGTCAAGTGAGGCAATTGGGTTCCGTTGAGGTTCGTTTGACAAATGCCTCTGCTTTGCGCTGCTTGATGGTATTGCAAGGCATACAGAGAAACGAATGTTGACATCAGTCTGACTGATATCAGGTTACCGGAACATCCTGTAAGAACACTGAGGTCAAAAAGCTATAGAAGTGCATAGAATAGAGATAGACAATAGATTCAAGAAGTTGACCATACCCGAGGTCAACGTCTTCATTATATGATTTCCACATTCTATATATTGGTCGTCAATATGTATGCCATTACGACTGCCTTCAATAGCAAACAATAGCATCGATCATCCCTCATAAGGCATTGGAGAATCACAATGATTGCTACAGTGAGCCATTGGTCTACGCTTATCACTATCTACCATCGCATTCAGATAGTGCGTAATATTCTGGTCGTCTACTAGTGCAGTAGCATCGATGACTATCACTGTACATCATAAACACATTCTTTAGTGCCATGTATCGTAAGACGTGAATATCAGGATTCTGAACCACAGACATCATGTGAAGCAACCAAGATACCACATGAAGAAAGCATCAGTCAGGATGTGTCCATTGTCACCAAGCGTAAAATTTCAGTATACAACTTTTCAAAATAGCCATCCAGTAATGGCCATCAGATCTCAAAAGCTGAAGAGAACGTCCATTTCAAAAGCCATATACCTTCCCTTTTGAGGCATGTTCCTTAAAATGTACCAAATCGATTTTTGTCGTTTTGCTCGACAGTGCTTTTGCGTTGTGATCATGCATGTCCATTCATGTATGGCTCTCTGTCGTATATCAATGTCAATGTAGTCGGAATTGGGCTCTCCCTCGCACTCGCATCAAGGTAAACTCTCATGTTGACACCAGCCACATGATGCTCGAGTGTGGTAAATTCACCCTGCCTGCCAGGTGCCCTTCGTAGATTCTTCAGCTTGAAGACCTCTTTCAGGGTTGGCACAAGAGAAGGAGCAACCAAACGTGCTCCGAAGCAGTAGTGCAATCCATGTCCAAGAAGTATGTAGCTGGAGATAGGTCGATGTGGGTCAATGAGCTCTGGGTTAGGATATGCCACAGGGTCCATGGCTGCTCTTGAGGTTGCAATCAGAACAGTCTGATTGGCCTTGATGCGAATTGGACCACGCTGACCATCCGTGATAGTGATGTCTTGTGCTGCAACACGTGGCAAGCCGGGCACGACACCAGCATGTCGCATGCCTTCATACACGAAGCCGAGCATTTCCTTGTCAGATGCAGGATCATCTCGATGTGCGAGCTCGATGATGCGCTCCTTGTATTTCTCGTATCCTGGACTGAGATACAAATCGATGAGAAGCGAAGCCTGTTGAGTAAGATTGCCAGCGACTGGCGCAGCCATGCCGATACAATCACCTACAAGGTCACCACTGGGCAGACCAGATTTGGCCAGGGCTTTGTAGAGGCGGTCAGCATCAGGCTTGACTTCATAAGCTGATCCCTTTTCCAGGTAATCAGCAAATACTTCCTTGTAACCACCTTGTTGAGTTGCAAGATGACCTCCAAGGATCTTTCGTAGCATCGGTGCTACTTTCATGCTGCCTTCCCTCAATTTCCATTCATTCTGAGGCAAAATATTGAAGCTTTGGTACATGAAAAGGACCAGGTAAAGATCAAACAACTCAGCTCTTGTGATCAACCCCATTGGATGTTCTGCTGTCTTCAAAGGAATGGCAAACCTCTCTGCAAGCCACAAGATTGGTGTGACATTAGTAACGTCTCTGACAATATCGATTGAGTTCCTTTTGTCTGCGTATTGTAGGGAATTCTTCTCGATCAATTGTCGAACATGAGTGCGGAAGAACTGGGACACGTTTGCCTCGAAGTTTGGCTCGAAAAAAATATGGTGCAGAAGGTTCGAACGTTCGTCGTGTCGTCGTTGCTGATCCCATCCAATCATGAAGTCGTGTCCATCTGTACAATTCCTGATGGCAGCCTGATACATGACACGGAAGTTGTCACGATCCTCGAAGACTCTCTTGCATCCTTCTTGTGTGTGGATGCCGACGATCTTTGTCACGTTCGTGGGAGGTCGCTGAAGGTCGTACTTTTGTACCACACCGTTGCCCTCGAGGATCTCGCGAACCGCTTTAGGAGTGTAAAATGGCAGGAGAGCGTAGGAGGAGGTACCAGTGAACTCACCTGGAAGAGCACCAAACAGCAACGTTGGCAACATGCCTGCATAAGAGCCTCCTGCAACGCTACCGGCTATCTTGGATACTCCCCAATTCGTCAACGTGCTACTGTTCATGTCGTATGTCAGGAAACGGTCGCCTCGTACCAAGGAAACTGCATCGTCCAGAATACCTCGTCCTGTCGTCTGACCGGGACACACACCACTGCCTGGCATTGGTGGTTTTGTGCACTCTGCTTGCAATCCTGGATAGAGTTCCATGTTGTCAATGTGTCCATACAAGAGCTCAGCGTCTCGAGCAGTTTCCTCGTCTTCACACCACTGCATGAAGTTCTCGTATGGCTTCAAATGTAAGTACTTTCTGAACCTTAGGGAGCTGTTAGTGATATACGTAATTTGGTGGCTCTTGACTTACTCGTTCAACGTGCAAACATTGAAGACACCTCGAGCTTGTAGCTGACCCATTAGATCCACAATTTTCAGACTCGCCGGTGTGCCGTGAGCACCAAAGGCATGAGCAGGTTCTTCGATACAGTCCTTAATGATTCTACCCAAATCTGCGTCACTAAATCTTCCATCGAGACCTCTCTTCAAGTTGTCGAATGTCCATTGTTTGGGATGCATTGCCTTCAGTTTTTCTGCTTCAGCACCGACAACTTTGTGAAAGTCGTGAGGCTTCATGTCGTCCATGGACTTTAATTCTGGAAGATGTTTTCTGACTAGGTCTTCCATCCAATCGGCATCTGCTGCACTCAAGGCTGCATGCCAATGATAGAGCACAGCAAACTCTACCGACACGACGTTACCAGTGCCTCTTTCGACACGTTCACTTCGTTGCTTGATCTCAGCGCCCAAATCCAGAAACCATTCCGAGTCGGCACGGGGAGTGTTTAAGATGGCGGCGACGTAGTCTCTCAGGACAACGGAAGCAAAGAAACCGACGTTGATGTTTCGTGCGAGTTGGAAGATGTCTTCGTCTTGCCTACAAAGTAAACTCAGTTCAAATCACGTCTTTCTTAGGTCAGCTGCTTACCATTTCTTTTGCTCTTCAGTAAGATCATCCCAGTCACCGTACTTGCCATCCTCATTGACAGACCACAGTGAATAGGCTATTGTATTATGGTGTCGCGAGAACATCATGAGAACGGCAACGACGCCAGGTGGCATGAGCATGATTCGTTCTGAGGCGATAGAGTCTGGATGTATCGTTCCGTTCTCGTACGTTCTGACTCGCTTCTGCTCTGTGCCTGTGTTCCCATACAATGTGCTGAGGTCAACATAACTGCTGGTCTCATTGATCCACTTATCCGTTCGAGAAGTCTGGAAGCACTCGTGAATGACCACGGTCGCGAACGAAAAGAACAATCTGTTCAAGCCAGATGGATGTGGTCTGAAAGGGCCTTTGCGCTTGAGTAGCTTCTCAAACACGAGCTCGACATCAGGCAAGTTTGGGCCCTTGGGTTTCGCTGGGGTAACACTTCGGCAGTATGGAGAGCCAGCTTTGCCCATTTCAGGATCCCAGTGATTGTTACCTCCTCCATCGTGCCTTCTGTATCGGTTTTCTGGACCAGCCAAAACCGCAGGCGGGTGAGGGAGATCGTGCCATAGCATCTTGATGAAACCACCCGAAACTTTGTCACTTAGCCCACTGCCTGGTGGCAGCGATTGTAACATGGCCACGGCATTCTCAAGCAGCCATTTCTTGTCGTCCATTGGCTCACCAGATGCAATTGTGTTGAATGCCTGGACCATTGTCTTGGTGTTCCTACCGCCCAGATGTACAAGGTCATGAAATACGGACGTTTTCTCATCTGACACGCCTCCGGCAGCGTGTAAGTCGGTCTTGCCATCAGGTGCTGTTGGGGCAGGTCGCCATATCATCCGCATCAGGGTAGTCAGAGCGCTCGCCATGATGGCTGTTTGAAACGGCAGCTTGAAATTGTGGTAGGAGGAAGGATATCGTATCGAGTGAGGGCGAGAGCGAGAGATTGAGTGTTCTGGTGAAGCTCAGGTGAAGAGGTCCTGCTATCCAAGCTCAATAGGACGAATCAACGATGGCAAGGAAGACAGAGCAAGCAGGCATGTGCACAAGCATCGAACAAGCAAGGATGTTGAGCTCAATTCTTGTGGCCAAATTGTGCCCACATCATGTTGTAGCTCAAGCTTCGAACATTTTCCGCCGTGCAACCTGCAGTGGTTGGAGCATGCAATTGACATGCAGTAGGGTACTTTGTTCGAGTCTGTGCATGGGGTCACTGAAGACGGTCAACACACAATTTGACAACTGGCAAGGTGGGGCTGGTCTTGCAGATTCGAGTAATCGTAAAGCACATTTTGTCACTGGTAAATTGCATAGCTACAGATGCTCTGCACCAATCACGACATTTGTGCGGACGTCTTCTTCAGCTACTGCTGCTGCGACAGCATGGACGGTTGTACGGCTCTCCGGATCTGCAACCTCGCGGACGATCTTCTGAATGGGGTGGACCGATCCAACCAATGTGAAGTTGTCGTCACCCGGATTGAGTTTGTGAGCAAGCGTTCGGAGCGCCAATGTTGTGGATCTGAGCAAGCTGCCAGTGTGGGTAAGCTTGAGATCGAATCACCATGTCGCCGAATACCATTACTCGAGTAGTCTCAGATACGAATGCAGTGTCCCAAAAGGGCGAGATGCAGCGTCGTTTTACGAAGACGATGGGTCGCCAAGTGCTCGTTTGCTTCACCTTCTGTTTCTCTGCAGATCTTGCTGCCGCCCACAATCCCACGAGATTGGTTTTAACCAATCGATAAGCGAGGTTCAGCCCTCGGAGCGAGCCTTCTTGGCTGATCTTGACGTAAAGGCCCGGCAAGCTAGCACAAATTCTTGCTGAGATCTGCAAGCTCCGCACGGATTTTCTGGTGACATATCTGCGCATTTGAAGCTCCAAAATGCAGCTCAGCTTCACCCAATTCAGTTGCATACAACTGGCTGACGACGGCAAGGCAGTTTTAGGCTAGAAAGCTTTGACCACTTGCATGTGCTACATGCTACAAGCCCGAAATGAAGTGGGACAGGCCGTCGCCAGCGTCCAACACTTCCTGTCCACGATGCCTCAACCTTCCATTACACAACCAATGCTCTTCTATTTCGGGCAATCTTGCTGACTGGTTGAAGCTTGCTCCGTGACAACATGGACACAGAGCAGCACTGGTCACGATCGAGGTACCCTCTCCAGGCATCCCTGCGCCCCCCGACGCAGTCGTCCTCGGCGAAACCCTCGACTAAAGGAGCGCGTGGCCCAGCATCTTTGCAAGCAACAGGAAATACGTTGAATACTCCCGAAATGGGGCCATGGCATCGAGCAGTCACAGATAACGACGCTCAAAGAGAGGAGACACCTTCACTACTTAGCACTATAGGCGCAGCATCTTTCCCCACGACCGCCGACCACGTTAGAGCTATAGGCGGTCTATCTAAAGCCTCGGAGATACCTCGTGGCTCAACTATGTGGCAATCGGAAGGTGGCAGCAGTGAATCTCAGCAAGAAACTACTGCGAGTAGCACATCAGCTCCTCACTCACAAGACCCTGACCAAGATGATACTGCTTCTACGTCGACTTTATGGACTCGCAGCATGTATCCTTCTCAACCGAAGGCGACAACCTCGTCATTGCGGTCTCGATCAATAGCCTCCAGGACTGAAGAAGAACAAGAGGAGGAAAACAAACACATGCCGGAAAGGACTTTGAGAAGAATGCCACGGAGCATACGTATTGAACGGGTCGTGTCAAAAGCACCATCGGAAACCACAGTGGCTCGATCCCCATCAACTGCGTCAATTGTGTCTGATGACGCTTTCAGTCCTGTACAGTACCTAACGAAAGAGCACGCCCAAGTTCCTTCGCATCCTTCAAGTGCAACCGAGCATGCATCGCAGCCTACGGTGAATGGCTCTGCTCCGTGCCCAGGATCACAGTATGATGAGAAGACCACGGATGCATCGGCTGCGGGTCGTACTGGTAGTGAGAAGTTGACAGGCAGCTCTTCCAAGGCGCGGAAAAGCTATCCAATGCAACAGTCACTTGATGGGTCTTCTACTCTGCCCGATTCACCGCCACAATCAGAGACTGAGTCAGAACCTGATGACATAGCCTCCGTGCCTCAGTCGGAAGAGATGGCAGTACCCAAGCCAAAGAAGAAGTGGCAACGTCGTATCTACCCTTTACAGTCGCAGATTAGTCATGCCGATTTGCAACGTGCACCAACACCCCCACCTTCACCACCAGCAAGAGTGCAAGGCTCTGGCGAAAAGGCATTCCAAGACTTCACTACCGAGAGCAAACATTCTGATACAAAAGGAAAGCCTCTACGTCGACAAGTATACCCTCTACAATCGCCTGCAAGCGTTGCTAACCTACAGACCGGGACAAACCAGCAGCCGCAGCAAGTCCTCGCCGCAGACCATACAAGCAAGACACCCACCGACCAGAGCGAATTCCATCAAGCTGTCAAGAGAAGGGCAATACGTCGTCAGAGATACCCTCTACAGGCACAGGCGAGTGTCGCAAATCTACAAAAAGCAGAAGTGCCAGAGCATCAGCAACCTCACAACACTGTGTCTGCCACCAAATCATCTGTAGAAGACCTGTCTGAAGACAATCAAGCTGTCCAGCAGAAGACGGTGATGCGACGCCAGAGATACCCTCTGCAAACGCAAGCAAGTGTTGCTAATCTGCCCAAGTCCGCAGTACCACAAGCAAAAGCAGAGGAGCATAAGAGTCAAGTTTCACCGCCAGATGATAGGCAGATCGACAAACACGAGGCAAGCCCACAAAAGAGCCACTCACTTCGACGACAGGTTTATCCTTTGCAATCTCCTGCCAGTGTTGCCACGCTGCGACACTCGTCCGCACTTGAAAAAGCACAAGAGGTAGAGAACCAGGATACACTATCTGTCAGGCCGACCCAAGATCCAACAAAACTGCGTGTACCAACACCAGTCAACGTTGCTAATACAACAAGCACTCAGAACTCATCGCGAGAGAGCGAACTGGCCACGAAAGTGATCAGTCAGTGGCGTCGCCAGATATATCCCGTGCAGTCACCTAATCACAATTCTTACATTCATCGGGCACCATCGCCTCAACCTCCAGGTCTAGAAGCAGAGGAAGACCGTGGCCCCATTCACCTGCCCAAGAATCTCCGAGCTGTTAACGACGCTGATAGCCATGATCCTAAAGGACGTACTATCGTTGTGTGTCTTGACGGAACTGGTGACAAGTTCGACAACGATAACAGCAACATCGTTCATCTGGTCAGTGCTCTGAAAAAGGATGATGCATCCCAGGTATCTTACTATCAAGCTGGTATTGGCACCTACGGATCTGCAGGTGGGCTCAGCAAGGGCTTTTCTGCTGCGATGGACATGGCAGTGGGATCTGGCCTCGGACTCCACGTTAGGGACGCCTATCACTTCTTGATGCACACGTACAAGGAAGGAGACAAGATATGTATCTTTGGTTTCTCACGTGGTGCATACACGGCTCGATGTCTTGCTGGCATGATTCACAAAGTCGGACTTTTGCCTCCCCGAAACGTTCAGCAGATCCCTTTTGCCTATGAGTTTTACACCAATGATACTGCTGAAGGGTGGACACAGAGTGAAGATTTCAAGCGGACATTCTGTATCGATGTTTGTGTCTATTTCCTGGGCTGTTTCGATAGTGTGGCAAGCGTGGGTTTCATACCGAGGCAACTACCGCTTAGCAGTACGCCTTCGAGCCAGGTGCGATACTTCAGACATGCAATGGCATTGGACGAGCGTCGAGCAAAATTCAAGATCTGCCGCCACCAAACAAAGACTTGGGATGATATCGAGAAGTCTTCATCACCAGCCGAGACTAATATCAGGTCTGCAAATTCTAAAGAGCAAGACCAGCCACCAAAGTACTCTCCTTCCGCAAAATACGGTAAGGACAATCATCCCAATATTACAGATGAGGAGTATGAAAGTTTGACACACCAGAATAACACTTTCCAGACTAATGTACTTGAAGTCTGGTTTGCAGGTGCTCATGCCGATGTTGGCGGAGGTGCTGTTGCTAATGATGAGCGGCACAAGTTGGCCCAGATCCCTCTACGCTGGATGATTCGACAAGCTTTCGAGTGCAACACAGGTATCATTTTCAAGACTAAGTCTCTTGCAGAGTTTGGATTGGACGTGCACACGTTGTGGCCTAAGTACAAAAGACTTACTGCTCCTTCGCACGGCCCACCACCTTCGCTTCTTGAGAAGTACAAGTCCGATCTTCCACCACGATCCATTCGTCGCTCAAAGCTCGTTCCCATCGACAAACATGAGAAGGGAGAGGACTTCTACCACCTCAGAGGCCATGCTGACGATGACTGGACTCCAGAACAAGTAGAAGATTTCTACGATGCGATGTCCATCATGAACGATCAGCTCATACAGGCGCCAACATGGTGGATTCTTGAGTTCTGGCCAGTGCAGTACAAGGTGCCTACCGTGCCAGGTGAAGTCGTTGTCAGGACTGGTCCGAACTTGGGTCGATATCGTGGTGTCGATGATGCTGAACCAAACCTGCACTGGACGGTGCTACGTCGTATGGAGCATATGGGCTACAAGATCCAGGCAAGGACGGCTGCGCATGCTACGTGGCAGACTGTTGTGTGAAGTGAAATAGATGTCATCACGCAACTACGGAGGCGCGTCCTGAAAGTAATGATCTAGCTCCCAAGATTAGTGGCGTACCGTCGTACGCTATAATATAAGTCTAGTATAGACTTATCCTCCTCCTATCTAAGAGTTTCTTCTTCTCTTCGTACGACTAGCGGTATAGCTAAATAATAGACTAATAAGTTAAAGGCTTATTTTGACGGGCTAGCTTGATGATTTGAGCAGTTTAGATGGTCCACAATGGCTTGCGGATACTTCATGTGTTCACGAACGCAATCACTTCATGACATCCATCTCGGCCAAGGTAAAGCACCGGCTCTACTACGGCATCTTGGAAGAAACACAAGCCGTAGACCCACCGTGCGATCCGAAGTCTTGGAAAGTCACAATTAACATCGAGATCTTTCGATTCCAGCGCGAGCCATACATGTTTGTCCGTAGGTTCATCGACATTTCTGCCTGGGCCATCAGATGTGTTATGCCACGAAGTAAAGAACCATTCATATGTTTCTTCGTGGACAAAGAACGCGCTTTTATAACCACCTCCCCTCAGACCAGCTATGCTTAGGCCGCGTCCATATGTCCAGGCCATGACAACTCTCGTGCCATGGCTACCATGGGACCGCAACTTGACACGCCATACTACCTCACTTTGTGGCACGTACTCATCTAGGCTCCGACGGTGCTTGCGACCACCATATTCTTCTAGACATGACAAGCCGCTTGATCAAATTGGCAGCACCGACGTTCTCTTTCGGTCGACGAGTGCTTAGTGTTTACGATGTCAAATCGATCGGGTTGTCTATGTGAGCGTGCCACTTATCGCTGGCATACACCGACTCTCCAAATTTAATGATGTTTTTAAAATCTGGTACGAGCTGGCTATCACCTCCCAGTAAGACCTGTTAGAAGTATAGCAGAGGTTCGCAGCTACGTTGGTCGCGTAGAGCTAAACGCTACCACTGGAAATAGAGCTCAGCGAGTCTTCTGGCTTAAGCTATCTTCTTTCTTTCTCCGATTTTAAGCATTGGGCCTTCTAGACCCTGATAGATAGATGCCAGGATATCGGTCACGATATCGAATAGAGTTCGAAGCTGTATTATATAAACAGTTCTCTGATGTCCGACATTAACAGAAACTTGGATCTATGTATAGCACAGACTTAACAGGGAACTCGATGACAATATACAATTGATAAGGACGTTGTCCGAGAGGTTGAGGCTCTGTTGTATCGTGCCTGTAGGCTTGCTAACTTTAATCGAAGGTATAAACTTCTGTTATAGCAGAGCACGTCATAACCCATCTAGAACCACTCGTGAATAATACGAATATATGTTATAGGACTGGTACTTAAACGCTGTGATCGACACTTTTATTACTAACTATGTTCTTTCTCCGACGATGATTGCAGTGCGGTGCCGTAGTAGCCTCCTTGAGCGTTGACGTTAGCACCTCTATCTAGGAGTATCTGTACTACCTTCTTATGTCCTCTAAACGATGCTGCTTGTAGTGCATTGCCGTACGCGCCTTCTTAAGCGTTAATATTAACATCTCTGTTTAGTAGTATTTGTACTATATTGTCACGACCAGTATGGGGCTTAGGGCTTAGGGCTTAGGGCTTAGGGCTTAGGGCTTAGGGCTTAGGGCTTAGGGCT